>NC_138742.1:21890216-22140216 GCF_965113295.1 Leuciscus leuciscus | reverse complement strand
ATTGTCTTTTCATCATTACTCACTGTGAAACCATTAAAGTCCACCTGTGTTTCAATGAGAAATCCCTCTAATTACAAACTTTGATTAATTTTCTGAGTGAAAGTGTTTAAAGATAACAGTTATTTATGTGCTTTTACACTAACCTTTCACCTTACCTTACTTACTACCTTCATTTACAATTAAATTTAGATAGGCCTACAAATTGCACACTGTTTAGCACCATTATATAATAGATGTCTGCTAATGTGTATCACTTGTTTTCAGCGAAAGGTGCACAAGACGGTGCCTCCTTCTTCCACTTACTGTCGTGAGGACCACTCCAATTTCCACCGCGGTGGAGCTCTGGAAGTCTGGAAAAAAATCCAGCTCCTGGTGGACAGGGCTCCAGGTGTAACGGTCACCAGCTGGAGTGCCCTTGAGAGCCACCAGAGGGCACTCCACATAAGACTATTATCACTCACAAACTACATTTCCCATAACTCACTGCCCGGACTCATCATCACTCATCACTGATCACATTCACCTGTACCTCATTCACTGATTGCATTCACCTGTGTCTCATCATCCTGTTAGTCTCAGTCTATTTATACCATGTTCATTCATTCACTCAGCGCAAAGTCTTGTTTAAGTGTTACACTGCATCTCTGAGCGTTTTCCCTGGTTTAATGTTTTTTGGATTTCCTGCCCTGTTCCCTGGATTACTCTTTTGCCTCTGGTCCCTGCCTGTTTTGTTTGTTTGGACTGCCTATCTGTGTATGACCCTTGCCTGTACACTGGATTACACCTCTGGATTGCCCTCAAATAAAGCTGCGTTTGGATCTCAACCCTCGTCTCGGAGCAGTTCGTAACACTAGGGGCTTCATGGCAGATGCCCAAGCCCATTTGGGCTCACTGTGGTCGGTCAGAGAGATCAAAGTTGACTGCGATGGATCACTGGAAGTATGAAACCAACAGGAAACGACAGGCTGATTTTGTGAAACTCCATCCCAAGCAGGATGCACCATCACGAATAAAGCTTGGACGCCCCTGGGGGAATGTCATCCTCAAAAAATGGACAAAGTCCAAAATGGACTTGAGAAGGAATTTTTTTTAAATACTTCCCTGTCACATAATAAATATATTTTAAGATGTTTTACTTCTTTAAAATCAATAAAGTTTTATATTTTGTGAAACAATCATGATGTGGGCTTCTGGAACACTCCCAGGCTTAAATGGTGCCAAAGTACCAATTATGCCCATGCCAGACTTCTGACTTTATTCATAATATACCTTAATTTTATATTCTAAAATGTAAATTAACTAACTAATTCCTTTTTTAGAAAATATATTTGTGAAAGTGCATGATAAATCAACAATCATGACAATTAACAGAAAAATAAAATTCTTTATACACAAGCTAAATAAATGTCACCTGTAAATACATTTAGAAATAACAGAGAGAGAGAGAGAGAGAGAGAGAGAGAGAGAGAGAGAGAGAGAGAAAGTTCCTGTTCCTGTGGTCTGGGAAACCATTGGATGGCCCATCAGTCGAATATTGGTTCAGAGAGAGTGAGCGGGTCTGGGACGCTGCACACCACATCTGCAGAGAGCAGTGCGCAGGCAAAGAAATAATAATAATTAATAATAATTCATTACATTTATATAGCGCTTTTCTCGGCACTCAAAGCGCTTTACATAGAAGGGGGAATCTCCTCAACCACCACCAATGTGCAGCATCCACTTGGATGATGCGACAGCATCCACTTGGATGATGCGACGGCAGCCATATTGCGCCAGAAAGCCCACCACACACCAGCTTACTGGTGGAGAGGAGACAGTGATGAAGCCAATCAGTTTATGAGGATGATTAGGAGGCCATGATGGACAGAGGCCACTGGCAAATTTGGCCAGGATGCCGGGGTTAAACCCCTACTCTTTCGAAAGACATCCTGGGATTTTTAATGACCACAGAGAGTCAGGACCTCGGTTTTACGTCTCATCCGAAGGACGGTGCTCTTTGACAGTATAGTGTCCCCATCACTATACTGGGGCGTTAGGACCCACACAGACCACAGGGTGAGCGCCCCCTGCTGGCCTCACTAACACCTCTTCCAGCAGCAACCTGGTTTTCTCAGGAGGTCTCCCATCCAGGTACTAACCAGGCTCAGCCCTGCTTAGCTTCAGTGGGCAACCAGTCTTGGGCTACAGGGTGACATGGCTGCTGGATGAAGCATGAAGCAATGAAGCAGACGCCCGGAGAGCCGAAACACACTCATTCCAACCGGGACAGAAAATGTGTCTCTCCGCCCGTGACATCAAGATGCACCTGCCCTGCAAGAACCCTGAACAGACACTGTTAGTATCTTTCAAATTTCACCTTCAAACTATACTATCACTGTCTGCAAACACTCCCCTCTATTACTTATTGCTCATCTGTAAATTGGCTTCATCCCTGGCTTGAGTCTCTGTTCTGTAACAACTATTATTACTTCTTATATAAATAAGGTATACATACTGTTAAATGACAAACAGTGTTAAATACCAACACTGTGTAAAAAAAAATAAAAAAAAATAAACGTGTGTGTGATCACATTATCTGTTTCAGTCAACAGCAGCACGGAGAGCAAGTTAAGCAACTTTAATACAAGTTACAGCAAATCAAAGCCTGAATGACATCAGAGATCATGTTGAAAAATACAGCACAACTTACAGTCATGTACAGTGGTTATAAAACGTCTACCCATCCCTGTTAAAACAATTTGGTTTAGTGATGTAAAAAAGAAAGAAAGAAAGAATGATAAATAAAATCTGAACTTTTCCACCTTTAATGTAAAATTACAGCTATGCAATGCCACTGAAAAAATGACTTCAGAATGAACTAATAATCAAGCTCATAATACATGTCTGTATTCACCTGAAGTGACTCTGATTAACTCCAAATAAATCTCAGCTGTTCTTGTAAGATTTTTCTGACATCTTGGAGTATTTTAGGATGTAAATTAAAGACTCATTAAGTGAATCTCCTTCGTCATGTTTACTGACCAGCATTATGTGGCAATAGCCAAAATCATTAATACATTTGACATTTTTGTAGAATATAAACAACTTTTTATGGCAACCATTTAAATGACTATAACTCAAAAATGATTAAAAACTTGAAAGCAGATTTTTTTTTTTTTACATTTTGTGCATAAATCTTAAAATGTTTTTCTGGGTTAAACATGTTTTGTTTAAATAAAACTGTTCTTGGGTTCTGCAAACTCACCTACAGTAAACTCGCTACATGGAAAGATAATTATTATTTTGTAAATATTGTTTCACTTATACACTGGTATTACCTTATGAACTGTGATTACATTATAAGTTGCTACTGTGCCTTCATAATGTAATACATTTCTCATGCAATAACCTATTACATTATGTGAAAAATCTTTATTACATTGGAAAAATTGTATTATACACACTGTAAAAAAAAATTACATCCCCAAGTCAAAAATTTCAAGTGACCGATAACATCTAAATTTTTCAATTAGTCTGACGTATTATTTCTCATTTAGCCAATGTTAACAGACTATTGCAACAAGAATTTCACTTGGGCCAATTAAAAAATGTAGATGCTATCGGTCACTTGAAATTTTTGATTTGGGAGGGTTAGAAATTTTTTACAGTGCAAGATTGAATACATTTTGACAAAAATTATTACATTATAAACATGTAATACATCTTGCATTATGTGAAATGATTACATTATGCTTAATATTATGAGCAGCTACAAGTGTTTTTATTTATTTATTGGAGGAATAACTATTTCACACCTGCTCCATTTCTGATTGTTGTTTTTCTCATGCGCCAGATGCTAAACAATAGAGTCCGGCTTGCGGCAGAATACCATTACGAGAGTCTGTGGGAGATGCGAATAGCTTGTGGGCTCTGACAGACCATCAGAGTTACAATACAGTGAGAGAAAGGGAATTCCATCCTCTCAGTCATTCCTCTGCCGCCTTCAAAAGACACTGTTTCACATTGACTTTACACCTTATGATAATGTCTTAAAGGGGTCATATAATGGTACAATGCACTTTTACAAGTTGATTGTACTGAAATGTGTGTTGGCAGTGTACACAACCATCATAAAATGATAGAAATCCATCCAGTGTTTTTTTTTTAAATCTTCTTATACGTTTCCCCCCATCTCAAATCAAGCTGTTCGATATTGTGATGTCACAAAATCGACGCCCCTCCCATAATTGCTGATTGACAGGTGCGTTTCAACACAGACCCGCCCTTGCTCGTGAGCGAGCTGTCAATCATAGCCCGCGCGGACCGGCGCGGTCATTGTTGATAGCTGGAGCACTGTCTGTCTATGAGCAGAATGGCGGTGTTCTGTTCTTGGGTGTAATAAGGAACACAGCAGTCATATTGATGTTCCTAAATCCGAACCGCTGAAGACGCAGTGGCTGAGTTTTTTTTCGAAGGGAATATTACTCACGATCAACGTCAATGCTTTCATGTTTGCGCGAATCATTTCACACACCAGACTGCTTTACAAAGGAGGGTCAGTATAAAGCTGGATTTGCTAAGAAGCTGCTCCTGAAAAAAGGATCGGTACCAACTATTTCTGTTCCTGCTGCACCTCCAGAAGAACTGAAGTGAGTGTAACGTTTTATTAACCTTTATATTAATATTTATATTAATCTTTGCAAATTGCTTGCACGCTTCACGAATGCGGCTATTTTTAAACTCAGGGTACATTGCATGTTTTCGTTTATATAATGGTTATTGTGTTATTACAAACGGTGTCTGCACAGAACAGAGGGGCGGGGTGAGCAAAGCTCATTATAATTTAAAGACACATGCACTTAAACGGCGTGCTGAAAACAGAGCTGTTTTTGACCAGGTAAAATGAGTGTTTTCTGACAATACTAATGAGAATTTTTTATTAAATTATATTACAAACTTTTAATTTAGACCCTAAAGAATCATATTAGCTTGTACAAAAATGGCATTATATGACCCCTTTAATAGATCAAACTTGAACTTGGCCTAAAGCATCATCACTGTCAGCACAGCATTGTATTTACTCTTTGTTTTTCTTCTGCTTTATGTGTAAATGTCACTCAAATCGATGCACAGAGAGGAAAAAGAGAAAAAGACCCTATGAAGGCGTTCATTCCCTCACCTGCACATGTTATAAGGTGACATTATGGGAAATATAAAAAATGTATGCAAATATATAGTGTGAGAAAGAGGTTAGTGGAGGGTGATTATGTTGCACAAAATCAATGGGGTCTTGTGAAAATGGCAATAAATATTTGCTTATATAAATTCTATACTTTTTTTTACAGTCTCTTGTTCAGTGATCCTTGTAAAAGTACTCTAAAAATAATAATCATACCTCAGTAATGTGCACAAGTTATCAAAATGACCATCTCTGAAATCCCTTTAATTTAAATAAATTCAGTGTATTGTGAAGAATAGTTGTTTTTAACAACTGAAAAGTTTGTTTTAAAATAAATGTTCCCTTTCGAAAGGGAACTCTACACTACGTCAGAATGACGCTATGGGGAACGCCTCAGGCGTGACAGGTGTCTGAAATAAATATCAACTCACGTCAATCATGTTGACCGGCGACAGCCCGTGAATCATCAGCTTGATTGATTAACGCGCGACCTGGATGTATAAAGGGGAGCCTTGCACACATGACACCATCTTTTCGTCTTCAGGGACTGTTTTTCTGTTTGAGAATATCGCTGAAGCGCGCGGGAGGCTCTCGAGAGAGCCTCTTGTGCAAATTGTGAGCGTTTTTCATTTAAAGATGCTCCGCTCTCGTCGGACCCTTTTCTCGAGGGAGGAGGGTTCAGCATCTGAGCACTGTGGTGCGCGCGATCTGTGAAACAATACTGTTTGGGTACGAGGCGTTCACAGTCAGTTCCTGAGGGTGCTGGCAGTGTTCATTAAGAAATATCTCGGCGCGCGTGAGAAAGAAAAAATCCGTGCGCTGTCGGATGTTTCAACCTCGCACCTGTTGACTTTCTTTTCGAGGGATGAAAGCCAAATATATTTTAACGGCTCGTTTCTCGCGCTTGCCGAGGCAGTGTGTAGATTACGAGAACGTATAAATGTTAAAACAGTATTGTCTGGTGATTATGGCTGCATTTAATTCTATGAATTAAAATGATGAATATTATCTGACTTTTAAGAAATTAGATATTTAGTAATTCAGCCTATCATCCAGATCGCGTTATCCAGTGTTTTTTGGCTGCATTTTAATTGAGGAATTAAAATGATGAGCAGTGAACAAAAAGAGCAGGTGTAATTCTGGTCTTTTTGTAAAATGTGAAATTAACATATTTCTGTTTCTTTTCAGACCACGTCTCCTGTTTTAGAGTCTGGGGCAAAATGTTTTGGGTAAGAAAGTAAATCTAAAGATTTTTTCGATGGTCAGGTAGTAGGTCTTAACAGGCCTCCTTGACCAGACAGTCCCCATTTTGCAACCGGACAGCGCTTGGGCCTCCCTGAGGTGAGCTCCCAGGAATTGACTGTCAAGGAGTAATGTGGTTATCAGGTTATAGGCCTCACTAGGCCTTCCTGAATATGAGCTTCCACATACCTTGGTTGAATGAGCTCCCACATACTATGGTTATCAGGTCATAGGCCTCACTAGGCCATCCTGAATATGAGCTCCCACATACTGTGCACTCTAAAAACTCCTGGGTTATTTCTTCAACCCATTTTCTGGGTTATTTGTGTTGGGTTAAAATTATGGGTTATTTTTTCAGAGAGTAACCATTTTCTGGGTTATAGGGCTAATATTTTGACCCAATTCATGGGTTGTTTGGGTTTCTGGGTTATTTTTCAAAGAGTAACCCATGTTCTGGGTTATAGGGTTGGCTTTCTCTCTCTCTCTCTCTCGCAGTTGTTCTGGAATTTTCTCACAACAGTGTTTGAAATAACCGTCGCTTCGCGCTCGATCCGTTTTGGCCTGTGCTTCATCGGTGCAACTTCATCTATATTCAAGGTAAGAGAGTATTTTCAGTGTTGATGTAATGTTAACTTTTCTGTGTCCATGTCCCTATTGCTAGTTTAGCACCATTTGCTAAAAAAAAAAAAACTCAACGTTGCTACGTTGAGACTAGCGTTAGCCGTGGTAATTCTGTGGTTGGCATGTAGCCGCGGCTATCACGACAACATCTAGCAGCTAGGTCTAGGACAACTCGAGGTAACGTTATCGCACAAGCGGACGCGATTTTGAACACGGTCCTGAGCCGTTGCTGGGTGCCGCGGACAGACCGCCGCTGTGTGTGTGTGTGTGTGTGTGTGTGTGTGTCCGTTACACTCATAGAGAATAATGTGTTCGAATTTTAAAGACGCGGCGCTGCGCTTCGCGGCCGGTGTGCGAGCCCCTTGAGAGAGTGCACGTCCGGTGAGCGATACCTCGAGTTGTCCTAGACGCGACGCGGCGCTTCTCGTCCGGTGTGCGAGCCCCATAGCTGCGGCTACAGAGCGACGAGGCAACACAATAGTTGAGTTATGTTTACCAGCTGTGCCGTGCTTATCATATTATACAGTGCTCTACTGGCTGAAGTAACGTTAGGTAGAGTTAAAGAAGCGGGTCAAGTCTTCAAATTGTTGCTAACCTCTATATTGCTATGTTTTCTCCACAGTTTTGTCGCTGATAAGCTAACTGAGTGGCAGCTGTCTGAGCTGACAGAGAATTTTAGAGGTGAGCATTTTACTCTTATTGCCCTTATATCATCTCTCTATACCTACTTTTTTTTTTTAATAAGACTTAAATGTGTCAGTGCAAGATTTTGTGAAAGTCACAACTTCTTCGACAGTGGGGTATGTACAACCCTAAAAGATTACTGTGCCTTGTCTTCAAGCTGTTATGCATAAGAATGGGCTGTCATTACACTTTTTAATGAAAGAAAATATGTCATTCACACAAAATGGGTAATGTTAATGCTGCAAAAGAACCACATTAGTTAACTAGCAATTTGGGCCACGTAAAAAAAATTAAATAAAAAAGCCACTGCATTACCTTAAAAGTGATTATTTGTTAGCTTGATAATGAAAGAGTGTCTGGTGAGTGGTTCACAATTGTCTCGACTTATTAACAATACTCATATTGTCTTGTTTTCTGTCTTTCAGATAGATGAGGAGGCATTTCTTCTCTTTGATGAGGACACTTTCAAAAATCTGGCCCCAGGCTTAAATTTCTGAGGCTCTTCTGAGAATTGTTGTTTATTTTTCTATTTTTTTTTTCTAATATTGTTATTACAGTGTGACCTAAAATAAATATGAAAATAAACATGTCCAAGTGTGTGTTTTTTCTTATAGATTTTTATTTAATGCAATAAAAATGTAAAAGTGCTTGAAGTGTGTAAAATAATGTAAAACAAAGTTTTATTTTCTGAAATAAGGCATACTGGGATAGTGACCCAAGTTAGGTTATTTTTGACCCAACTCCTGGGTTAAAAAGGGACCAACTAATTTTTGGGTTATTTCTACCCAGATGTTGGGTTTTTTAAACCCAACATTTGGGTCAGGTATTTAACCCATAATGTGGGTCAAAAAGCATAACCCAATTTTCTGAGTTGAAATAACCCATAAATTAGTTGGTCCCTTTTTAACCCAGGAGTTGGGTCAAAAATAACCCATTATGGGTTATTTTTGACCCAGGAGTTTTTAGAGTGTGGTTATCAAGTTATAGGCCTCTCCAGGCCTTCTTGAATATAGCTCCCATATAATGTGGTTATCAGGTCATAGGCCTCACTAGGCCTTCCTGAAAATGAGCTCCCACATACTGTGGTTGAATATGAGCTCCCACATTCTGTGGTTATCAAGTTATAGGCCTCACCAGGCCTTCTTGAATATGAGCTCCCACATACTGTGGTTATCAGATCATAGGCCTCACTAGGCCTTCCTGAGTATGAGCTCCCACATACTGTGGTTGAATGAGCTCCCACATACTGTGGTTATCAAGTTATAGGCCTCACCAGGCCTTCTTGAATATGAGCTCCCACATACTGTGGTTATCAGGTCATAGGCCTCACTAGGCCTTCCTGAGTATGAGCTCCCACATACTGTGGTCGCCAGGTTATAGGCCTCACCAGGCCTTCCTGGTTATGAGCTTCCACATGTCAGGTTACAGGCCTCACCGGCCTTCCTGAATGTGAGCTCCCACATACTGTGGTCATCAGGTTACAGGCCTCATCCGGCCTTCCTGGTTATGAGCTCCCACATACTGTGGTCGCCAGGTTACAGGCCTCATCCGGCCTACCTGGTTATGAGCTCCCACATACTGGGATATCAGGTTACAGGCCTTACTAGGCCTTCCTGAATATGAGCTCCCATACACGGTGGTCGCCAGGTTACAGGCCTCGCCAGGCCTTCCTGGTTATGAGCTCCCACATACTGTGGTCGCCAGGTTACAGGCCTTACTAGGCCTTCCTGAATATGAGCTCCCACACATGGTGGTCGCCAGGTTACAGGCCTCATCCGGCCTTCCTGAATGTGAGTTCCCACATACTGTGGTCACCAGGTTTCAGGCCTCATAGGCCTCCCTGAGTATGAGCTCCCACATGCTGTGGTCGCCAGGTTTCAGGCCCCATCCGGCCTTCTTGGTTATGAGCTCCCACATACTGGGGTATCAGGTTACAGGCCTTACTAGGCCTTCCTGAATATGAGCTCCCACATACTGTGGTCGCCAGGTTACAGGCCTCACCGGCCTTCCTGGTGATGGTCTTCTACATGTCAGGTTACAGGCCTCACCTGGCCTTCCTGAATGTGAGCTTCCACATACTGTGGCCGCCAGGTTACAGGCCTCACCCGGCCTTCCTGAGTATGAGCTCCCACACACCGTGGTCGCAGGTCTTCCTAGTTATGAGCTTCCTCATGTCAGGTTATAGGCCTCATCCGGCCTTCTTGAATGTGAGTTCCCACTTACTGTGGTCACCAGGTTTCAGGCCACATAGGCCTTCCTGAGTATGAGCTCCCACATACTGTGGTCGCCAGGTTTCAGGCCTCACAGGCCTTCCTGAGTGTTAAGCTCCCACATTCAGTGGTCACCAGGCTTCAGGCTTCCTAAAGGCCTTCCTGGTTATGAGTTTTCACATGTCAGGTTACAGGCCTCTCCAGGCCTTCCTGTGTGTGAACTCCCACTCACTGTGGTCGCTAGGGTTTAGGCCTCACTGGTTGTGAGCTTCCACATGTCAGGTTGCAGGCCTCATCAGGCCTTCCTGAATGTGAGCTCCCACGCATTGTGTCCATCAGGTTATAGGCCTCATCTGGCCTTCCTGATCATGGGTTCCCACATGCTGTGGTTGCCAGGTTACAGGCCTCACCGGCCTTCCTGGATACGAGCTCCCACAGTCTGTGGTCGTCAGGTCACAGGCCTCTGGGGCCTTCCTGAGAATGAGCTCCCACTTACTGTGGTCGTCAGGTTATAGGCCTCACTAGGCCTTCCTGAATATAGAGTGATGAAGTACATGCACCTTTTACTTCATCTATTTTTCTTAGACCCATGCTTATGGTAAGTCACACGACTAACGTCCTGTGTACTTTCTAAAATCCATTTTTATGGTAAGGGTCATGCGCTGTACGCTTCTGTCCCTTCCTATGTGGCTCAGACCCTGGTCTTTCACCTCGGGTCCCACTCTAGATGCGTCCTGTCGTCACGTGTATTACGACAGACGCCTTTCTCTAGCTAACTTCCACATTCTGATGAGCTCCCACACACTGTGGTCACCGCGTTACAGGCCTCACCGGCCTTCCCGAGTATGAGCTCCCACATGCTGTGGTCGCCAGGTTACAGGCCTCATCAGGCCTTCTCGGATTCAGAATGGCTAAGTACATGCACTTTCTTTCATGTACTTTCTATAATCCATATTTATGGTAAGGGTTGTGCGCTGTACGCTTAATTCCCTTTCTTACGTGGCCCAGACTTCGGTTCTAGGGCCTTTCTGAAAGTAAGCTCCCACAGGTTGTGGTCACCAGGTTTCAGGCCTCATCGGCCTCCCTGAGTGTGAGCTCCCACATGCTGTGGTCGCCAGGTTACAGGCCTGACCGGCCTTCCTGATATGAGCTCCCACCTACTGTGGTCACCAGGTTACAGGCCTCATCGGCCTTCCTGAGTATGAGCTCCCACATGCTGTGGTCGTCAGGTTACAGGCCTCATAGGCCTTCCTGAGAGCACCTACTGTGGTAGCCAGGTTTCAGGCCTCACCAGGCCTTCCTGGATTCGGAATGGCTAAGCACACACACTTTTGTGTCGTGTACTTTCTAAAATTCATATTAATGGTAAGGGTTATGCGCTGTCCGCTTCATTCCCTTTTTTACGTGGCTCAGACTCCGGTTCTTCACCTTGGGTCCCACTCTAGATGCGTCTTCTGTCGCAATGTCTTACGACAGGCGCCTCCCTTTCAAGCTATCTCCCACATTATGTGGTTACAGGTAGGCCTTTCTGAAGGTAGCCCCACAGTGACTGTCAGGTTACAGGCCTCTCCGGCTTTCCTGAATATGAGCTCCCACATGTTGTGGTCGCCAGGTTACAGGCCTCACCGGCCTTCCTGATATGAGCTCCCACATGCTGTGGTCGCCAGGTTAGAGGCCTCACCGGCCTTCCTGATATGAGCTCCCACATGCTGTGGTCACCAGGTCAGAGGCCTCACCGGCCTTCCTGAAGGTAAGCTCCCACATATTGTGGTTGAATACAAGCTCCCCCATGTTGTGGTCGCCAGGTTAGAGGTCCTACCAGGCCTTCCTGGAGGTAAGCTCCCTTTAGGCCCTCACAGGCCTCCTCAGTGTTTTGAAACACAAACACTGGGTAGATCCATGGATCGAGTAGAGAAACTCCCCTCGCTGGCAAGGGTTGTAAAGCACTATGCTGAGTCATACTCTCCAGGATGTCCCGTCTCTGAGATCCGGGCTGAGTGGTTCACTGCCTGCTTCGCAGTCCCTTGGGTTGGATGCCTTCCTAAGGCAAGTGTCCAGAGGCTCTGTCTTCGGACAGACAGGAAGTGGCCAGACTGTAGTGTCTTATGTAGTGACACCAGGTCAGGCCTGCCTGGTGGCATTTCAGGTGGCACGTTCCCCTGAATAGTTACTGGCTGGGGTTCCCTCGGGTCCCCTAGCCACATTCCCTAGAAGGGACCCTTTCTAGTTTTTGAATTGTGGTCCTAGGCCTTTGAGCTGGCCCAGGTAGACCTTCCCTTAAAACTGTGAGGTTTTCTGTGGTATCCTTTAGCTTGGGCGATGACCGTAGGGAATGCTGTCACTGACAGCCCAGTGTGACCTGAGGGCATGCACTCCCCTTAGCATGGTGGCGTTGGTATATCGTTCCCCATAGCGTCATTCTGACGTAGTGTAGAGTTCCCTTTCGAAAGGGAACGTCTCAGGTTACGACTGTAACCTATGTTCCCTGAGAACAGGGAACGAGACACTACATCTTCCTGCCATGCCTCGGGGCCTGCCTGCAACAGTCCCTTCAGACGATAGGATGTTGTCATGTGTGCAAGGCTCCCCTTTATACATCCAGGTCGCGCGTTAATCAATCAAGCTGATGATTCACGGGCTGTCGCCGGTCAACATGATTGACGTGAGTTGATATTTATTTCAGACACCTGTCACGCCTGAGGCGTTCCCCATAGCGTCATTCTGACGTAGTGTCTCGTTCCCTGTTCTCAGGGAACATAGGTTACAGTCGTAACCTGAGACGTTATTCCTTTAGTGTAACTTATATGGGTTTTCGAATTCTGTCTTATTCAAGCTGATTTTTTTCTTGTTCAAATGTTTTATCCTTCTTGTATTAGATTATTATTGTAGAGCCACCAGTAAAAAAAAAAAAGAAAAAGGTTTAATCACAGTTTATTTAGTATCTTTTTTTATTTACAAATTTCAGTTGCCCTGTACATGCACAGTTAAAATTCATATTTGTTAAATGTCAAAATATATATGATAGGCATAGGTATAATGATCATTATAATGCAATTCACACATAAACGTAAGTTGATGTCATGCTTCACACAATGAAATTGTGAAATACATTGAAATTATTAATGAATGCATGTGCACCCAACAATCAACGTATAACCCTCTTTAGAGAGTCTGTAGGTGCCATTGCTACATAGATGCCTTATAAAAGTGTTTATTTGGACTTTGATTCCGGCTGGTTTTGCAGGCACTTCTAGCCTAAAGCAAGATTTATCACATACATCATTACAAATGAACATCGGAATCCTCTCCATATCCACAGTGCAACTGGAAAAGACAACAGTTCATCAGATACACACATTTTCAATACATGCATTAATAGAAGAACAATGTGAGGCAACTCCACTTAGGCTACTTATTTGTCCATGGAGATAGAGATGTTTTGCTGATATCATAATTTAAAATTGGGATTTTGAGATTTTTTGCAACACTTTGTAATTGTGCTGCTGTGCCGTTGCATGTGGAGCATTGGTTATGGACTGCGCGGGACTGTCCCGTCAACAGCAACATCAGCTGGAAACCAAAGCAGAAAAAAGATTTTAATGCAATTATTATACAAGATGTGTTTATGAGTATAAAAGACCTCCAATATATTCGACAATGACGTGACAATGACAGTATACATGATAAAAAAAAACGACATAATGGGAATGAATGTACATCGATATAATGAAAAAGAATTTTAAAATTATGAATTTACTAATAAACATGTAAAAAAAAAAAAAAAAAATGTTCCTAATCAATATAGATCATATATATATATACTCAACTGAAATAATAATGTATTTGTTCATTGAAAACTATAAGTTCTGTACAAAGTTACATTTACAGTATTTTATATTTTAAAATGCCAAATTTTAAAGCTAGAAAGAAACAAAAGTGTTGATAAATCTAGTGAATCAAGTAAAAAGCATCATGTAACTCACCAGCAATATAGACATCATTATGAGATCAGATAATTTCTTCCAACAGTCCAGTAATTAGATAAAAACCTATTTTAGTTCCTGAGCTGCATTTATATTCACCGTGAGCCGACCCATCAACAAATGATGTTATCCACTGATGTTTCCCAAACAAATTTGCATATGTTACTCCATGCGGATAGATTCCATGCTTTATAGTCACAATCATAAACAAAGAAGCATAAAAAAGTAAACAATGTCATCTGTTGCAGGCATTCGCTCAATGTGTTGATAGATTGTGGTAAATGAGAAAGGTCAGTCGTGGGCAAAATTTTTGCTAATCCTCCCACAGTCCCATCAATATTTTGATGTTACTATGGTTTTTTAATTATTCAGTTTTCCATAAGACATACGCAGGGCCATTTATCTTTTAATAGTAATCATCAGAATAAACAGATAAATGACAGATGTCAGATAATAATGACATTTTAAGGGGGCCTTCCTTGTAGAAAAATAACAGTCAAAACCATAATGAAATATCTAACTGGTGATGAATATTTACATTCATCATAACTAACAATTTTAACTTTATACTTGGTTTGATAATTAGACCCCACAAAGGAGGAAATCCCACCAACTACATTGTTATAGCAATAAATAGGAGATTATTCATGCACTGGAATGAACCGTCAGCAGTAAATACAGTCAGAGGAAAATAAAGCCCTGCTTTGCATACTCTGCCTTAGAAAACAAAGTGAGTAAATTTCATGCAGACATAAATGTATAAAATCTCACTCTTGATATTTAGATATTCAAATTCAAATCTATATTATTTATTAATGAACAACTCAATACAATATGTCAAAAACAAAATTAGTATTTATTTATGACCATGAGTGAGTTTTAAATACATTTCAAAAAGAAAGCCTTTCCAATCGACCATCTAAACCTCTAACATCTTCATATAAACCGACATTGACAGTGAATCTGTCACATCTGTTTTATAGTTTTGTTTCATAAGTTTATGTTTTCAATGTATTTTATTTTGAAATGTCATGGTTCCTGTTTGTCATGTGATTCCTTGTCCCACAGGGTATCTTGTATCCCTTTAGTTCATGTGTGATTTTCTTATATAATGTATCCTATTTTTCCAAACAAAATCAAAGAGCCTCTTATCAATCTCCCTATATTTTATCATCAACCTAAAGAGCCATAGCCGTATAAGTTAACCGGGATATACCTTCTGCTTTGGAAATCAGAACTCTCCCCTTAATGACAAGTCTGTAGCTTTTGTGCTATCAAAAATACACAGAGGCAGGATTGCAGTGTCAGATCAACAACAGTTGTGTTTTTTATTGAACTAATGCGTCAGAAAGACGCGCCTTAAACCACCCCCAAACTCTCATGAACCTCTTCTTAAAGGGGAAAAGTCCAATATGCATGCGTGTGGGTGATGAGTGAATTATGTCAACAGATCAGTGATGTGTGAGCTTGTATCTTCCCCTACAAGTCTCTTAAAAGCCACTGATTAAACGTCCTCTGAGTTTTTTGGATAATAGGGCTAAAATGTAATGAACTTCTGTTTTTTTGTATCCTTGTTTATTGTAATTCCTAGCTATTTGACTTCTGTATTGACTGGAATGTTACAATAAGAAGCCACTGAACATTCTTTGACCGCCATAAGTTCACACTTCTTCACATTCAGATAAACACCAGATGCTTTAGAAAACTCTTCTATAACTTTAATTGCACTGGTTGCACATTTGGTTATCATTTTGGAGAAAGAGGGTGGTGTCATCTGCTAACTGTTATAACAAGTAACCTTTAAAGGAGAACTCCGGGCAATTTTTAAGTTAATCTTGATCGTTATACCTTTGTGAGTACTGTCTATAGAAAAAAAAAAGAAAAAACGAACCGGATTGGTGCTTGCAACACGGAGCTACTACAGCTAATGCCAAGAGCTCCCACTCAGCTAAAACTGCAGTTATAGGGGCATAAACATAAAGGGCCCTATTTTAACGATCTGAAACGCAAGTGTCAAGCGCAAAGCGCAAGTAACTTTGTGGGCGGGTCTCGGCGCTGTTGCTATTTTCCTGGCGGGATAAATGCCTCTTGCGCCCGGCGCAAATCTAAAAGGGGTTGGTCTGAAGTAGCTTCATTATTCATAGGTGTGGTTTGGGCGTAACGTGAAATAAACCAATCAGAGCGACATCTCACATTCCCTTTAAGAGCAGGCGCGCTTGTTCTAAAGCGGATTCCTATTATGGCAAGGCAAGTTTATTTATATAGCACATTTCATACACAATGGCAATTCAAAGTGCTTTACATAGAAGAAATTAAAATAATGAAAAGAAATAAGAATAATTAAAACAGTTTAGAAAAATAAAATAAAATACAGTACTTTTAAAAAATAAAAAAAGAATATTATTATAGATCTTTCCTTCAAAGGATTCCCTTAAGACTTAAATCTTTCAACCTTCTTTTAACCTTCAATCTTCTTACGACTTCCATCTATCAACTTTCCTTTAACTTTCTTTTCTCCCTCATTTACTCACACGTTCTTTTCACTTTCTTTAGCACTTTAGCACTGCGTTCACATTCTTTCTCAGACGAAAACTTTAATATCGTCATTTAAATACTGTTCTACTTTCAAACCCACATTAATACACGTCACTTTCACATTATCACCTTCTGAGTGGGCATTTACAGTTACGGGCTAAATGCCCTGCTGACATAGGAGAAATTAAAATAATTAAAAGAAATAAGAATAATTAAAACAGTTTAGAAAAATAGAGTAAAATACAGTACAGTACAAACAGTCGGACGAACAGCGGCACAGTGCTCATTCAGTAAATGCATAGCTAAACAGAAGTGTTTTGAGTCTGGATTTGAATGTGACCACTGTAGGAGCACATCTGATCTCTTCTGGAAGCTGGTTCCAGCTGCGGCTGGCATAATAGCTAAAAGCAGACTCACCATGCTTAGAGTGAACCCTTGGTATTTCTAGCTGATATGATCCTAATGATCTGAGTGATCTGTTGGGTTTATATTCAGTGAGCATATCTGCCATGTATTGAGGTCCTAGGCCATTGAATGATTTATATACCAGTAATAATACTTTAAAATCAATCCTAAATCTGACTGGGAGCCAGTGTAAAGACCTGAGGACTGGTGTGATATGTTCATATTTTCTGGTTCTGCTCAGAATCCTGGCGGCAGCGTTCTGTATGAGCTGCAACTGTCTTATGGTCTTTTTGGGAAGGCCAGTGAGGAGTCCATTACAATAATCCACCCTGCTGGTGATGAAAGCATGCACAAGTTTCTCTAAGTCTTGTCTGGAAACAAAGCATCTAATTCTTGCAATATTTTTCAGATGATAGTATGCTGATTTAGTTATTGCTTTGACATGACTACTGAAACTAAGGTCTGACTCTAGTGTCACACCAAGATTCCTGACTTGATGTTTAGTTGTTTGACCCCTAGAGTGAAGGTATGCGTTCACCTTGAGAACTTCATCTTTGTTTCCGAACGCAATAACTTCAGTTTTGTCTTTGTTTAATTGAAGAAAGTTTTGACACATCCAACTGTTGACTTCGTCAATGCATTGGCACAGGGAGTCAATGGGGCTGTAATCGTTAGGCGATAGGGCTAAGTACAGCTGTGTGTCGTCTGCATAGCTGTGGTAAGCAATTTGGTTATTTCTCATTATTTGGCTCATTGGGAGCATATACAGGTTGAACAGGAGTGGCGCAAGAATTGAGCCTTGAGGGACTCCGCATGTCATGGATGTCCACTCAGACTTATGGTCTCCTATACTCACATAATAACCTCTCCCATCTAAGTATGACCTGAACCATTTTAGGACTATCCCAGAAAGCCCCACCCAGTTTTCCAGCCTGTCAAGAAGTATGTTATGATCGACAGTGTCAAATGCAGCACTGAGGTCGAGTAGTACCAGCACTGATAATTTTCCTGAATCAGTATTTAAGCGAATATCGTTTATTATCTTTATGAGCGCTGTCTCTGTGCTGTGGTGCGGTCGGAAACCAGATTGAAAATTGTCAAAGTATCCATTCGAGCTTAAGAATTTGTTCAGCTGATTGAAGATAACTTTTTCAATGATCTTGCCTATGAAAAGAAGATTTGAGATCGGTCTATAGTTGCTTAATATGGTCTTATCCAGATTGCTCTTTTTCAGGAGGGGCTTGACAACTGCAGTTTTCAGGGAGTTTGGAAAACTCCCAGAGAGAAGTGAGGCATTTACCACTTCTAGAAGATCTGCTTCTAAACTGTTTAGCACACTTTTGAAAAAAGATGTGGGAAGTGTGTCAAGGGCGCATGTTGATGTTTTAAGGTGTTGTACGGTTTCTTCCAAAATTTTGCCATCAATTTCTTTGAAGTCAGACATAGTAACTACTTTCTCAGGTGGTCTGATCTGTCTGACCCCAGTGCAACTCAAGGATGTGCTGATCACCTTTCTGATATTATTGATTTTCTCAGAGAAGAAAGAAGCAAACTCACTGCACTTGCTGTTTGAGAGCATTTCACTAGGAATCTGGCTTGGGGGGTTTGTCAGTCTCTCTACAGTAGCAAAAAGAGTGCGTGTGTTGTTTAAATGGCTGTTTATAATATTTGAGAAGAAAGTCTGTCTAGCTTTGCCTAGTTCCATATTGAAAGCATGCAGGCTGTCTTTGTAGATGTTATAATGGACTACAAGTTTTGTCTTCCGCCACATGCGCTCTGCTTTTCTGCATTGTCTTTTCATATGTTGCACTGCTGTTGAGTTTCTCCAAGGTGCTTTTTGTCTGCCACTCTTCTTCCTGACTTTAACAGGAGCAATATCATCAATTATATTTTTAACTTTTGAGTTAAAAGAATCAAGGAGAAAATCAACAGAGTCAGCAGATATGCTTGGTGTTAAGGATATAGCCTTCATAAATAGTACACTAGTGTTCTCATTTAAGCATCTCTTCTTGACAGACACAGATCTAGCTTCAGTGGCAGGAGAGATCAATATATCAAAGAAAATACAGAAATGATCAGACAGTGCTACATCCTTAATAACAATCGATGAAATGTTTAGACCCTTACTGATAAGTAAATCTAGAGTGTGTCCATGATTGTGTGTGGGTCCATGTACATGCTGAGTCAGATCAAAAGTTTTTAAAACAGTTTTGATTTCTTTTGCCATATTGTTTTCTGCATTATCTATGTGAATGTTAAAATCTCCAGCAATGGCAAAACAGTCAAACTCTGAGGTAATTGTTGATAACAGTTCTGTCAAGTCCTCAGCAAAGGCTGGAGAATATTTTGGAGGCCTGTAAATAATGATAAGTAAAATGCGAGGAGCACCTTTTAACACAGTACCCAGATATTCGAAAGACGGGTAATTCCCAAATGATATTTGCTTACATTGATAGATATCTTTAAAAAGAGCAGCTAGACCCCCACCTCTCTTAACAGCTCTGCAGACACTCATAAAAGTAAAGTTAGGAGGGGCTGTTTCATTGAGGATTGTTGCACTGCAGCTGTCTTCTAGCCAGGTTTCATTTAGAAACATAAAGTCCAGGTTGTTTGTGGTTATTAAGTCGTTGACTAGAAGTGATTTATTTTTAAGTGAGCGAATGTTTAAAAGTGCTAACTTAACAGTCTTACTTTTTGTCCCCACAGCAATCTTAGTTTGACATGTAATAGGCACCAGATTAGTTGGGTTTGCTATACGGCTATTGAAGGCCTTAGACTTTCTATCTTGTAATAGAACAGCAATAGAGAAAGATACAGGCACACTGGGTTCCCGCTTGTTCTGTAAACATTTGAGAAAGTTACTGTTATCATAGTAGGAACCCAAAACACATCACTGAGAGCTGGTATCAGTTGTTTTTGGTTCACCTCGAGCAGATGGAGGAGGGTGTGGGCCCTGGCGTTTTGGCCGAAGAGGCCGAAGAGCTCTCACAGGAGGGGGCGGGCGAGCTCGGCGCGCAGGCTTCGGTGTTTGAGGTGCCTGACGATTTTTGGTTGGTATCTGGGGGCTTGCAGCAAAAGATTGGGATAGTCTGGTTCCAGCATGCACTAGTTCTTCCATTTTCTGTGAGAAGCACAGAAGTGGAGTTGCTGGCGAGAGTGAGAAAATATCTGGTGAAAGGGGCTGTTGCTCAGGTGTTATAGGAGGCTGTGATATGCTGTCCTGGCTTCCCTGGCTGTTTTCCAGGAAGTCGTCCTTGGGTGCTGAATCTTGGAGCAGTTCTAATATGTCTGTCTGTGGTGAGCTCTGTGGGCATGGCTCAGCTGAGATTGTGTCCGTGAGCAGAGGTTGTTGTGGCTCAGTGGTGTTATCATTGTCCTTGTGTGATATGTCAACCGCATGTCCATTTTGCTGCTGAAGTGAAGTCCCGTGTTCATTCATACTGTTTCCAGGTGTGTGTGTGTCGTTCAGATTGACACACACTGCAGAAGGATGAATGAGGGAGAAGTCGATATTGTCCTTTAACACTCTTGAACCAAGTTTGTTTGGGTGATGGCCATCCCGATGAAATAGTTGTCTCTGACTCCAGAAAAGATTGAAGTTGTCAATGAAGTTTACTCCTTTTATATTGCAGGTTTTTTGCAGCCATGTATTAATCCCAAGCAGCCGAGAAAACCTGTTTGTTCCTCTTGCTGGGAGTGGTCCACTGATGAATGTTTGAACTTTCAGTCTTTTAAGTGTTTCAAAAAGTTCATTGAAATCCTTCTTAAGGAGTTCTGACTGCTCTTTATGAATATCATTCTTCCCCACATGAATTATGAGTCGATTTGCAGTCTTATGTTTCATCAGAATGTTCTGAAGTTCCCTGTTTATATCAGAAGTTGTTGCTTGTGGAAGGCAGCATGTAGTTGTATCCCTGCTGCTAATGTTTCTGATTATGGAGTCCCCCACTATCAGAGTCCTGGGCTCGGCTGTGCTCTGAGCTGAGTGCCGCTGTCTGCTCGACCTTGAGCGCCAGTTAGCATCAGTGTTAGCTACTGGCTGATACAGTCTGTGTTCGATCACATTCATCACGTTTGGGGATTCCTCATTTACATTCATTAGTACTTCAAATCTGTTCTCAAGATGTATAGGTGTTGGTGGGAGACCAGTGTTTGCAATCCTTGTCAGAGCTGTATCTGGGGTAGAGGATGCTACTGCGGTAATATGTGAGGCTCGTGACAATCTGATGTCTCGAGTGCCTTTGGGTCTCGCTCCCTGTTTGTGCCATCGATTTGTAAGTCGATCGGCTTGTTTCTCTACCTGTCGAGGAGCACTAGTTTCATGGGACTCACCGGCTATATGCTGAGGGTGTCCATGACGAAGCTCTGTTGTGTGTTCCGTCTGGTTTGGTGGTCCCGTAAATAACTTTGTTTCAAGAACTGCAATCCTTTGTAAAAGTCTGTGGCAGTTAGTGCAGCAAGTAGATTCCAGAAGAGGCATTTTCTCTCTTATCCTTGTAGGCAGTTGTGTTTTCCTTTCCCCGGAATGTAAGCTGGTCGGGTAGAAGAATTCTGCGTTTTTGTGGTAATCCAAACTTTGTCGTTTGAGCACTGTGCTGATTTGCTGAAGTTAAAATTAGGTGATAAAAGGAGCTAAAATATTAAAATATAGAAGATAAAATATAAAAGCGATAGAGCAAAGCGCGGAGCAGTAAGCAAGAGCGTCCGAACGGTAGCTGAGCTGACGCTATTATAACGGCGGATTTGCCAGGCGCACGCCAGGAGCGGTTCACAGCCGAGGAGGACATTGGGGATGGAGAAACCCACCCAAATTACCTTCGGTTAAACAGGCGTAGTTTATTATTTTTATTATTATTTTTTTTTATACACATTTTATTGTTTTTAGACATACATAATACAGAAACAAGACCCAAGGAAACAAGGAGTTTATGATGTAGTGCATTGAGATGCAAGTCTCTAGAGGGAAGGCCTAAGAGAAAAACCCCAGGGTCTTTCTTAATTTCCATTTTAAATATCCCACTGACCACCTTTGAAATAAGTGTCCAGAATCTGGAAATAAGTTTACATTCCCAAAAATAATGATAATATGTCCCTCTTTCTAAGTTGCACTTTGTACATAAAGGGGAAATGGAGACATCAATTTTGTTTAAAATAACGGGAGTAATATGCAGCCTATGAAGTATTTTGTACTGAGTTTCTCTCAGCCGGTTACAGGTAAAAGTAGACCTGATCAGGCGTATAGTCGCCAGCCAGTCATCCTCAATATATTCATTATTCAGGTCTTTTTCCCATTTATGAGATATATCTGGTAAGTGGTACATGACGGCAGAACCAAGGAGCGAGTAAAATTTAGCTACAAGATGTTTTCTGTTTTTGCACTTTAAAAGAAGACTCTCCACCTCACTGTAAGAAATGTTAGTAAGGAAAGAGGGTGATTGTGATGACACAAAATGCCTAATCTGTAAATACCCCAAAAAATGGTGCTTGGGGATGTTGAATGTCTCCTGTAACTGCTGGAAGGACAGCAAAGTGCTATCTTTGAATAAATTGCCGAATATATGAATTCCCATGTCCCTCCAAGAGAGGAACATGGGTGAACTGACACCAGCGGGAAAATCAGGGTTTTGAGTTATGGGAGACAGTAAAGATTTTACATTTCTCCTTCCTAGGTATTTAGATATATCATGCCATATCCTGATACTGCTGTAAATAATAGGATTGCGTTTTATTTCCGAGTTTATCTTCTTTGCCTCACATGTAATTAAGCTCCATGGGGAGTGTGGGTGGCAGGGCCAGGAGTCAATACAGGTCTCTCTGCTAATATATGAGTGTAACCAGAGCCAAAAGTGACGTGCGTGACAGGCCCAATTGTAAAACAGAATATTAGGCATAGAGAGACCACCCATGTCTGTAGGTAATTGTAATATTTTAAGCTTCTGCCTTGGTTTTCTGCCTTGCCAAATAAATTTGGAGAGTGTCTTTTCTAAATCTAGGTTTATTTTCTTTGTTATATATAAAGGGAGCATTTGCAAAGGGTATAAAAGTCGAGGGAGCACATTCATCTTAATTAGACTGATTCGACCAAACAGTGAAAGAGGTAAGTTCTGCCATCACTCCAGGTCTCTTTTGACTGAAGTGCAGATTGGGGCAAAATTTTATTTTCGGAGATCCTTCAAGTCTGAGGACACTTTAATTCCCAAATAAGTAAAGCCCGATCTCGATCATTTAAAAGGAAAACTCTCCTGAACATCCGCAGTATTTAGGGCTCCAAGTGGCATAGCTTCAGATTTATTAAAATTTATTCTATAGCCTGATATAGTACTGAACTCATTGAGAATATCCATAATTGCATAAATTGATCGCTGAGGGGAAGACAGAAATATAAGAATATCATCTGCGTATAAGGCAATTTTGTGTTGTTTACTTCCTATTGTTATTCCCTTTACATCAGTGTGAAGTCGGATGGTTTCAGCTAACGGTTCCAATGCTAAGGCAAAGAGAAGCGGACTGAGAGGGCACCCCTGACGGACACCCCTTGCTATTGGGAAGGGTTCGGAACGCCGCCCATTAGTTATGACAACAGCTGTAGGTGAATGATATATGGTTTTGATCCATTGAAGAAAGTCCCCCCCTAAGCCAAATCTTCCCAGAACATCGAATAAATAGCCCCACTCAACCCTGTCAAAGGCTTTTTCCGCGTCTAAGGAGACAGCCAGTGCCTTCTGTTTGTACTGTGAGGTAAATTGTATAATATTCAAGAGCCTTCTCACATTACTGGATGAATAGCGTCCATAAACAAAGCCAGTCTGAACAGAATTTATAAGTGTGGGGAGTAATTTCTCCAGTCGCCTGGCAAGGAGTTTTGATAGCAGTTTGCTGTCCACAGAAATTAGACTAATCGGTCTGTAAGAACCACACATATCAGGGGCTTTATTCTTCTTCAGAATAACCGATATATTAGCAGTGTGTAAGGCCCGCTATATTGGCCCAATCTGCCGGTTCGCC
This sequence comes from Leuciscus leuciscus, assembly GCF_965113295.1. Classification (NCBI taxonomy): domain Eukaryota; kingdom Metazoa; phylum Chordata; class Actinopteri; order Cypriniformes; family Leuciscidae; genus Leuciscus; species Leuciscus leuciscus. The sequence continues at coordinate 22,116,373 of NC_138742.1, read as the reverse complement.
AATACACGGGGAAGGTTGTCACGTGTTCTGTCCTCACTCATGCAAAGTATTGGTTGGTTAAATTTGCAATACATTAATCATGTACTCACTCGTTAATTCATCTGACTCCATAAATGAAAGGTTTTAATAATATCTGTGCCTCACTAAAAGTGAACGAATGTTTGACTATTCCTTTAACCATTAAATGAACAATGTCAAAATCAGTTATAATAATCATATGTAACAATTTAATATTTCAGATATCAGAGATCAATTCCACAATCAATTCAAATATCTAAAACATGGTTATACATTGGTTACATCAAATAGTCTTACCCAGCTTGACCTGAGAGAGAGAGAGAGAGAAAGAGAGGGAGAGAGAGAGAGAGAGAGAGAGAGAGAGAGAGAGAGAGAGAGAGAGAGAGAGAGAGAGAGAGAGAGAGAGAGAGCGAAACCACCTATCCAATTCCACGTCCAGCCAAGAAGAAGCGACAGAGAGAGCCAGAACACCTTCCTTTATCCTCTGACCAGGTGACAAGGGGGATGGGGTGGGACCACCCTCAAATGGCTTCTATCCCACAGAAGGGGGGTTGCCTTATCTCTAAACCAGTTTTCTATGAACTTCTATAAACCTTATTTCCTTTTATTTTATCTATCTGGATATGAGATATCTGTACCACTCACTTTGAGACATTTCAAATGACACCAAAAACATAACAGTCAATGTTGAATATTCACATTAAACCATGTTCTTGTGTGAGTTCCTAGTTTCTGAGAGGAAGAAAGGCTGTATTGGGGGAGGTCAAATGTTAATCAGCCAGCAGGGCCCTTTTGTCCCATAAATCAGGCCTCAACCAGTATTTTCAGTCTTACAAGTGCTTAGAGTAGGGGGGAGAAAACCACTATTAAAGGAGTCCAAGTACATATCTGTAAGAGGGCCGACTAGTTCCTGACTGAAAGTTTTGTAAAATTCAGGGCCAAAACCATCCGGCCCTGGAGCCTTACCTCCCTTAAGTGTGTGTATGGCTTGTAAGACTTCTTCTTTACTAACTGGTTTGTATAAGTCTGCTTTCTGTACATCTGAAAGAGATGGTAGTTTTATCTTGTTTAGAAATGTTGCCATGTTCTCGGAGGAGGCTGTGCTTCCCAGTGTTGTGCCTGAACGCGTTCATTGAACGATAGTTCATGAACTCGTTCATATTTTGGGCGAACGTGAACTGAACGTACTCTATTACTGCCTGATGAACGTTACTGTGAACTCGTTCATTCTGGTGGCTGTGAACGGCACGCTCTCTCAGTTTAACTTCGTTCATAAGGGTGCAAGATTTCTATAGAAATGTATTTGTCCCGTTCGGAACCTCCGTTGTCCCGTTTATTGACGCTGATCTAACCACTGATGTATGACTGAATCTGATACAACAGCAACACTTGATCACGACACCGGTCATCATCCAATCACAGTCCACACTCACGCGCATCAGACCATACGAATAACAAACTCTAAATTGAGAATTAATTATTATTTTGGGACAAATCATTGTTTGATTTGCGCACAGAATCCTCCGCTGTCTGGTCGCTTCGATCCGGACTCGCGCTACCGGCAAATCCCTTTCACTGTCCGACTGGGTTTTGATTTCGGCAAATCAGTTTTGACGAATTCAAACAACGTGATTATTGTGAGTCCAGCATACATCCAGCCACGCAAGAAAGCATTAAATCGTCCTGAGGGAATAATATACTGATGTGATTTGCTGGCCAAGAAACATTTCTGATTATTATTAATAAAAAAAAAAAAAAAAAAAAATCTGGATTCTTTGATGAATAAAAGGTTCAAAGTAAATTTATCCGAAATAAAAAAAAACGTAACATTATAAATGTACTTGCTATTCATTTCTTTAATTTCTTTAAAAGTAGTGTATAATTACAAAAGCTTTCTATTTCAGATAAATGCTATTATTTTGAACTATGGTTTGTGTGTAATATGACTTTAATCAAAACAAATGTGTTGTCTGAAAACCTTTTAAACACATACAAACCTGAAATGACATATAGGCCTACTGTGTTATGTTGCTACAAATATTTTGAGTGTCCCTCATTTTCCTGTAAAGAACCATGCACGATTGTCCCGCATTTGTTTAGTTGGCAACCCTACCCTCAATGCTATGTAAACCCTGGTTGGATAAGGATTTTAAAATTGGATATGAAGATGAAATCTGACGCATAGTTTCAGTGTTAAAACTGATAACATAATTGTTGTCTGTGGTTTTATATGGGCTGTGGCAATAATTTTGAAAAATAATAGCTCGCAGCAACATATGGAAAAAAAGAACTGAACTAGTTCATTTTTTGGAACTGTGAACTTTAGTTCAAAATTTTGAAGTTTGAACTATGAACTGAACTAGTTCATTTTAAAATTTGTGAACTGAACTTTGAACTAGTTCATGTAGAAAGTGAACTTTCCCAACACTGGTGCTTCCAGAGCTATAGAGGTCTTTATAATACAATTTCATTTCTTTATTTATGTCAGATGAGGTGAGGCGCCTGACTCCATTTCTGTCCATAAGAGACGGGATTACATTCGGCTCAGTTTTACCGCGAGTAAGCCGAGCTAGTAACCTGCCTGGTTTATTGCCCGATTCAAACAGTCTATGTTTAGCAAAAAAAATCGTTGTCTCTGCTTTTCTGGTTAGGAACTGATTTAAAGCAGAGCGAGCTGCATCCAACTGTTTTGCCAATGAGTTACTATAGGATTTCTTGAACTGAGCTTCCAGAGTAGCAATAGTCTTCTCTAAATCCAATTGTTTTTTAAGGGCATCTTTCCTTTGTGCTGACGTATAGGACATAATAGCCCCACGTATATATGCTTTGCCAGCTTCCCACAGCGTAGAAGGGCTAATATCTGGGGTTTTATTTATAGAAATAAACTGCCGCCACTCAGATGTGATATGCTCAGTAAAAGAATGATTACTTAATAGGGTAGGGTCAAGCCTCCAATGTCTGCAGTTTGGGTCTCTGTAAGGAGGAGAGATAGTCACGCTGATAGGGGAGTGATCAGAAAGAACTTTGGTAGCAATTGTACAATCCATTATTCTGCCCAAAACTGTCCTTGAAGACAGAAAGTAATCTATTCTGGAAAAAACCTGGTGGGGGATTGAGAAGAATGTGTAGTCCTTATCTAGGGGGTGTAGGACCCGCCAAACATCATATAAATCGAAATCTTTACAAAATTCGCCCGTTTTTATACTTTTCTTGGAACGAGTAGATTGAGAGGGGGGACACATCAATATTTGGGTCAGATGTACAATTAAAGTCACCTCCTAAAAGTAAATATGGAGAAGAAAATGTTGCCAAATCTGAGATAAGCTGTGGAATAAAAGAGGCTTCATATATTGTTGGAGCATAGATACACCCAAAAACGACATGTTCCCCATATCCTCCTGGGACCCAAGAATAGACTTTTGTCTACTGTAGTGGACATTATATTTTAGTGAATTTCTCTGACATCATACATGTCACATGTCACATGTCACAACCTGGGTGTCCTGTAAAGAGCACATTCAGGACTTTTCAGAGATACCAAATGTTTGGAGGTTTCACCATGAAAACAACTTCTCCTTGGTCTTTAAAAATGTCTGACATTAATTTAGTGATCAAATGTAGCATTCTTATGGAAATATGATAATATATTGTAATTATAATTTAAATTGGACTACTTTTCAAATTGTATTTCATAAAACAACATCTCAGGAAAATGTTAAGGGGTTTCAAATAAAAAAAATACTTTCTGTTACAGAACAGGGCGTTGATTTCATATGTGTCCACTGTAGAAGACATCAGGACTTAAATCATGTTTATCAGGCATTTTAGGAGACACAACAAGTGAATATGGAAATAAATTATACATCAATATTCCTATGAAATATTAGATATTATTATTAAAATGTTGCCAATTATTACTCCAATTATTACACTTCTTTTTTCATTAAATGTTGCTCCAAGAACACATTAATGTGCAAATTAGATACAGTTTATAGATACATTGCAGTGAATGGGAATATTAATTTATGGCCATTTTACCCACATATTGCATAAAGTAAAATGGTGTATCAATTCATTCCATTATTTATTTCATAACATAGTTGAGAATAATCTTTATACAAATTTTGGTTGAAAAAATCCTGAAACCCCAAAATTTATTGGTGATTGAAAAAATATCCCATTGTTTTTGCCTATACATATAATTTCATGTCATGTTATTTTGTAAACAACTTAGTCCTGGTGTCCACTACAGAGGACATAGCATAACGTATGAATAAAATATTTTTTTTCAAAAATGTTTTTTGTACCATTTGTTTATTGTGCTCTAAACAGTGTGATGACATGGAAAAAAAAACTAATTTCAAAAAACTTTTTTTTTCTGGGTCTCAGGAGGATATAGGTAGCCAGACAAAAGTACATAACGTCCTTCCTTATCCGATATTGTTTTATCAAGGGTAAAAGGCAGGGAGCGATGCAGAAGAATTGCAACCCCTCTACTTTTCGAGTTGTAAGAAGAATAGAATACCTGGCCCACCCAGCTTCTCCTCAATTTTATATGTTCCAGATCTGAGAGGAGATGGGTTTCTTGGAGAAAGGCAATTTGGCATCTCTCTTTTTTAAGGAATGACAGGATTTTCTGTCGTTTAATGACATGGTTAATGCCCTTCACATTAAGTGAAACAACCTTAAGGTCACTCATGTAAAGCTAAACCCTTCATATAGTTGAAAACATTCTATACAGTCATTAATGAAACACAGAAGAGAAAAGGCAGCAATCGATCTGGTAGTCAATAAAGGACTGGAGATAAACATACATTGTAAAAACAAAAACACAAGAAACACAGAAAATGAAGCTGTCTGTGGGAACCCCTCCCGGAACAGTGGCTCAGAACCTTGAACGAAATAGAGCCCCCCAAATAAGAAAACAAGAAAAAAAACCAACCCTACAACGGCGTTAAAAGTCTCAGGGTAGGTGAGGCAGAGAGGAATCCTCCCACCTATGGGAGAAAAAAACACACCAGCAGCAGGAATGGCCACTAGCATCCCACTGCCAATACCCGTTATCCGCAACCCTCCCACACCCTCAGCCAAACAACTGGTATGATTAAACCGTAAACTCTAAGTGGTTAAATATCATCAGGAAACAAAACGCGGACACGTTACCTGCGTATGTGTCCATCACAGCAATGAGTGAGCAAGTGAGTATGACAGTAATAACAACAACAATGAATAATACTAATAATACTACTAATAATAATAATATTAAATATTAAATAATAAAAAATAAAAATAAAAAAAAAGAAGAAGAAAAGGGTAAGCTGCCCGGTATATGTAGCAGGGCCGGTCAGAGCCAAAATATCAATAGATTGTGTATATCCAGAATATCTAAATAAAAATAAAATCAAAACAGAAAATATAAGTTAATAATTAGGAACAGATACCTGTAACAAATCAGGAGAGAGGACCACGTTCACAACTTGTAGCTCTGAAGATAAACTCCCAAAAGATAAGGCTCGTATAAGTGGTCCAATTAGCAAACCAGTTAAATAAGAAAAAATAATCGCCCAGTATCCATCTCTTCCTATGCTGTCCCCATGTCAGTCACAGACGGTCCTCACCTTCCGTTCGGCAAAAGTTCAGTCACTGTCTACTGTATAAATCAGGTGAAAGAAGATTAAATAAAATAAAATAAGATAAAACAAAGATATTTAAAGTTATCCATATGTTCCACGCGCGGAGTTAACCATTCTTGCTCAGGAATTCCTCTGCTTCTCGTGGGCTTTTAAAGGAGCGTTCCTCTCCGTTGAAGATGAAGCATAAGCTGGCCGGGTAGCGCATCTGGAAACGTAGTCCTCTCTGGATGAGGCGTTCGCAGACTCCGTTAAACTGACGCCGGGACTCCCTCACCTGGGTTGATAGGTCCTGACGGATGTTAATCTTGTCGCCTTGGTAAATGATCTCACCTTTATTTCGGACTGCGGCGAGGATTTGTTGTTTGTCACTGAAATTGTGCAGCTTGATGATAACTGGTCGATTATAGTTTTTCTTTGGCGGGCCCAAGGCTCTATGTGCCCGGTCAATTTTAATCGAGCCTCGCTTGGTTTCCAGACCCAGCACCTCTGGAAGCCAGGACCCAAAGAACCTGACGGCCTGATTCCCCTCTGTACCTTCCTTGAGACAGAGAATTCTTATGTTATCCCTGCGGCTCCTGTTCTCGCTGTCTTCGGCTCGGTCGGTAAGGATCTTCACTCTCTGTTCAAGTTCAGTTAGCTTGTTTTCCAGGGTGGTTGTACGGTCCTCGCCATCAGAAATGCGGTTCTCGGCCTCAGTTATACGCTTTACGTTGTCTTCTACACGGCTGCTTAATTTGTCCAAGGTAGAATGCAGCTCGGTGAACTTCTGCTCCATGAGAGCGCCAATCTTTTCAGTAACAGTTTTAGAAACTGTGTTAGCCACGCTTTCCTCAAACGATATGTCGTCATCATCCATGCCAGCCTCAAAGTTAGCCGCGGACGGTTTCTTTGCTTCAGGACGAACTCTACGCGATGTCTCCCGAGTATTAGTATTCCCTTTAGTGCCAAACATGTTTTCCTCCGAAAGGAGCTAAAGTAGCTGCGGTTTTGTCCGTCAAAAATGAAAATTATCGGCTGAGGAAGCGGGAGGTCGGTAAAAGCGATCCTCTCACTCCGAATGCATCACGTGACCCCCTATTTACCGTTTAATTAATAAAAAATGATCTGAGCACATTAACCATATGGAAGATTAAATAAGATTAACTTTGTCCATTTAGATGTAAGATTTACTATATTTCATGGGGTTTTACATTTCTTCAGTACCATAACAATAACTTTCAATATGGTTCAATGGTTGAATGAATAAACAATTGGGTAGTTGACAAATGGCCAAGAAAAAGTACTTTTTTTGGAAAACATAACTTTTTAAGAAAAAAAATATATTTTTATGGAGTATGAAAACTGCAGTTTCATTTTGTCAATGACTTCACATATTTTTTTCACGTTTTCACTCAACAGTACTGTAAATGTGTCCTATGGTGTGACATTTAAAAAGTACTAAGAAATTATATTAAATAACATAAAAAATACTTGAGACAGAATTGTTCACATTATTAAAACATTATTTTCTTAAAGTGATATTCATTTTACATGAAAGTACTAATTACAATCATTTTCACCATGGATAGATGAACCTGATAAACTTTTCCCTACGAATGTCAATAAAACTTTTTCGCCAACCTTACAAAACTGTTTGAAATTGTACCTATTTAAGAGGAGATATTATTGTAACTCCCCTAATGCCAAACTTGACTCTTTTTTAAAATATATTTTAAAATAAGTATATTTTTCTGTTGTTTTATGTTTGTCACACCATAGGACAAAACGTCACACTAAAGGACAAAGATAGTCATTGCATAAAAAGAGTCAGAATATATAGGGCCCTATTTTAACGATCTGAAACGCAAGTATCAAGCGCAAAGCGCAAGTAACTTTGTGGGCGGGTCTCGGCACTGTTGCTATTTTCCCGGCGGGATAAATGACTCTTGCGCCAGGCGCAAATCTAAAATGGGTTGGTCTGAAGTAGCTTCATTATTCATAGGTGTGGTTTAGGCGTAACGTGAAATAAACCAATCAGAGCGTCATCTCACATTCCCTTTAAGAGCAGACGTGCTTTTTCCATAGCGGATTGCTATTGTAACGGCGGATTTGCCAGGCGCGCGCCAGGAGCGGTTCACAGCCAAGGAGAGCAACGCTCTCGTCACGGCCGTAAAAGAGAGAAGTTATATTGAAATGGAGAAACCCACCCAAATTAACTTCGGTTAAACAGGCGTATGATAATTTGGGTAAATGTGTAAGCTAGATGTATGCTTTTATAATAAATTGTCAATCTATCTATCTATCTATCTATCTATCTATCTATCTATCTATCTATCTATCTATCTATCTATCGTAATAATGTATGATTTGCAAAAATGAAAACTGCTGCTTCTGTGTAGATGGGAGAATCAAAGTGTATGCGCGTTGTGCACACGCTACATTGATTATGGCCAAGCATGCGCCCTTAAAATAGCATATGAATAACATGCGCAACGCGCCTCTGACTTAAAAAAATGTTTTCCTGGTTAGTGGCGCAATTGTTTTCTAAACCTGCAAAATAGCATGAGGGAACGTTTGCGCCGGAACACGCCTCCTCTTTGCGCTGAACCGCCCCCGGGAGCGCAAGTGTATTTCCTAACTTACCGGCGTGCTTCTGTGGAGGGAAAAGTCCGCTTTGCGCGGGTGCAAAATAGGAATGATACATGCGTCGGTGTACAAAGTCACTTGCGCTGGGTGCAAGATAGGGCCCATAGTGTTTATTGTAACAATAATAACAGAGGAAATTTGTTTTTTTGTTGAAAGTTTATATTTTCGTTTTAAAAGCTTCTTAAGGAGGTCTTGTCCTATGGTGTGACATCTGTGTCCTATGGTGTGACAGGCCAAAGTGTCACACCAAAGGACATTTCCTATGACATTTTCTGTCACACCAAAGGACATTTGAGCTTTTGTGGCAGTTAATAACCATGCTAATACTAGCTGAACTGTTATTAACAATTGGCATGATACATTTGCATAATACTACATAGTCCTGCTGTTAGAAATACAAATTTTAGTTAAAAAATTACATTTAGGAGTGTCACACTAAAGGACAAAAAAACTTAACAACTTCAGTGGTCTGAAAACATAGTTAAATATATGAACAATTCTGAGAGAAATATTTGCCATGTGCACTGCTCATGGGCTTCATAGGGGTCTTCAGTCACATGACCTTGAATGGGGTCTTTCAACTAAATTTAGTTGTCCATGATATTGCCCAACTTAATATCAGGTTATTGCATAACACCAAAGGACATTTTTTTCTGTGACAAACATTATTAAATTCCTACACTTTTAAAAATGTATGTATAGGAAAAGTGATGGCCACTTAGTGAAATAGACACTTGCACAATTATGCCAGGAGTGTTCATTAAGATGTTTAAACATTATTTTCTTTATTTATAAAAGTTAATATTTATGAAATAATGTTGTCTACCGTCACACCATAGGACGATTTTGAGATTTGGCTCAAAGTTGTAAAAAAAAAATATATAACTCAGGTATTTAAACAACAAATTCATGTAAAACAAGAAAATGTTTAACCATTTATAGAATTCTAAATTATGAAAATGTGAAATAAACTATTTTTTATCTTCTGTGACGGTGAAAAAGCCACGTCACGTCAACTACCCAATTATTTGACTTAAAGTAGAATATAAGTAGCCTATGTATTTCTTACCACTGAATTGTATAGTTTATCGGGACATGCTTCTTTTGGTCCGTAGCCTAAACAAAAGCTTCTCGATTAACATCATGTTCCCTTTCGAAAAGGAACTCACACTGCGTCGATGACGCTATGGGGAACGCCCTCCATGTGAACCGGTGTCTGAAAAGCTATCCAATCACTACAATCGAATTTGACTGGCGAATTTATACTTACTAGTGCCACCCGGAAGTATAAAAGGGGCGCCTAGAGAACATGCCATCCTCTTTTCGTCTTCAGGGACTGGTTTGTCTGATTTGCAATCACCTGAAAAAGATAAGAACAATTATGGCAAGTGATAAGCGTTTCAAGAAGTGTGTGGATCATGGGGTTCCCAGATGGAGCTCGCTGATGAGTTTGAGAGAGGTGTTTCTCTCTCACACCCACCAGAAGCTCACGAGGGTGAGCTGCTGGATCAGAGGATGTAAGTGATAACACATCCTCGTCCAGCAGCTCACCCAAGTGCTCTGCTGGCAACCAGCCAGAGAGAGCAGGAGCTGGCTGATGAGGGTGAAGAAGAGGTATAACCTTAACCCTCACAGCCTCCCTGCCCCGCATATGATGAGCTGTTGGGTGTTATGGAGCTTGCTTCAGCGAATCCAAGCCCAGACAGCCAGGGGAGCCTGGCCCATCCCGGTTTGAGGATCGGAGACAGGGCCAGAGGTTCAGTGTCGCCTCTCACGCTCCTCCTCTTCCTACAAGGAGTAGGTCGCAGAGGAGGCACGACTCAAGGAAGAGGAGGGATCTGAGGGAGGTGATCCAGCACAGGCGCTCCCAGTGTCCCCTCTGAGGGTGAATAACAACCACCCTCTCCTCTCTTCTTCCTCTCCCCCCTATTTCCTTTACCCCAGGCACTTCTTACATCAGGCCTGAGGCCTGGACCGATGATGATGTTTTCCCATTAAACGTAATGCTTCGGAAGGTCTGGAGTCAGGCTTGGTAGTGAGGGCGTCCTTTCTAGCTTTTGGGTGGTAGGCCTTCATTCAAATAATACAATTTAGGCCGCCGCTCTACGAGCACCAGGATTATCTTGGTAGGTCTTTATTATAAGATTGTTTAACTTTAGACCTCGGTTCCCTGTTTAGAAAGTATTAAGGGGTATGTTTGATAGGAAATTAGGGTCCTGAAGTTTCCTTTTTTTATAGGTAGGCTTGCATACCTTATCATAGGCCTCCTCTTGTGATAGAGTCGTTAGGTTTATGTAGTAGGTGGTGCCAATCTTGGTCACCCAGTGATGTACAGGTTGGCTTCATCTCATAGAGAAATCTCTAATGAGGCCACCGTCCACGAACAAAATGTTCAGCGTGGGATGTCTTCTTCCCATTTGGGGGTTTTCTCCTGAGGCCACCACTTTGTATAAAGCTCCAGATAGACCAACCAAGCATTGGCCCTCATCGGGCCACCTGGATAGCCACCTTGTATTTGTATAGCAGGTCTCCTCTCACTTCTGAGAGTTGTTATGAGACTATAGCTTTGAACTTCAGATATTGGATATTCAAGTGCCATTCCCACACAATATCTGGCTTAGGCATGTGTACTAGGAGTTTGTCGGAGACGATCTGCTAGTAGCTTTTTCGTCCCGAGTCCCCCTGTATCTGAGCGAAGGCTCTTTAGATTTAGATCATCTACAGCTTATCTCTGTAAGGTCTAGTTTTTCCCTGGTACTGGCCTCCTCTTTCTACAAGAGTCGTATAGCCTAATGCTAGTGGATGTTAACCCTTTCACACGTAAGTTTAAAATATTCTGGCTGACCCCCCATCGTGAGTTTTTCAAGGCGACCGTTATTTAGAATGTGTCACTTTTTGGTTTCCATGGTGACGCGTCATTGCTTGTCACGTGACACACCGCAGCAACAACAGAGCTGAATGAATGATGATCTGCTTTTATGTCATTTTTCCTTTTTTATTCAAAATATTCACAAATTTGTTTGATATGGCATGAAATATCTGATATTCCGATTGTCAAATATATGCAAGTGGAAGTGTTTTGTTGTTTAAAAACCTTTATAACGATCGCGTTAGTTGAGCTGTATGCGCGATGGGCGCCGCCATCTTAGTTTGTGCCGCAGACGCAGTTCAGAGAATCGGATCTGTTGGATTTACAACACGTGAATTCATCCACTTCTCCCGAAATACATAAAAGTAAGTGAGAGGTGAACTGGGAGAAGAATAGAGTAAACTTTAAAGTTACTTACACAATGTGTATCTGATATGAATAAAACTAATTATAATGGAAAGGATTATTATTGCCTCTTCCTTTGACATCAGTGTGTATTTTACAAACTCTAAATGTATTGTTTTTTAAGTACTTATATGTCTGAAACCTAAAATAAACATTATGTGGTTGAAAACACTGAAAAGTTGTGATATATGACAGCTCTGAGCGCGCCTGTCTCTGGCTCAGCGCCAGCCAACGCGCGAAAGCACATTTGAAGTTAGCAGTTAATCACGTCATGCACTGACCGTTCTAATCACACCGGTGTGATCGTACGCTCCAGGGACCAGCCTAGACTGATCACACCGGTGTGATCGTACGTGCGAAAGGGTTAAGGGTAGAATATATAACAGGTACATAGGTAGCAGGCTATTCTTAAGCCTCCCATGCAGGTATATTCTGGGCGTTGTCAGACCTGTCTCTCTCTGGGAAGAGAGAGTTGGAAGCAGTAATGCTGAGGTCTCCGCTCTCAGAGCTGTATATTGTACTCCCATTTGGGACGGGTTTGAGTACACTCCCTTAGAGCCTAAGCATGCCATGGGCTGACACTTTTGATAATTGAAGTTGTAGGCCTTTCTATAGGCCTCCTCGATAGGTAGCTTAAGATTGTACTCCCCTTGTTTAAAGGGTCGATAGCGCTCTAGCTGAGTACACTGTCCATTGGCAATGTAAAGTAGGAAAAACCGGGCCCATGAGTACACCTATGATATCTGAGGCAAGTTCTGCGAACAAGTATCGCTATCAAGTAGTAGGCCTTCACAGGCCTCCTTGAAGGTGGCTCCACCATCTTGTGGATTTTAGCAATAAATAAGATCATCACGTTGTAGGCTCCCTTTGAGCCTTCCTGATCCTAGCCCAGAGCCTGGTCAAATATATATATATATATATATTAGGGGTGTAACGATACGCGTATTCGTATCGAACCGTTCGGTACGAGGCTTTCGGTTCGGTTTTCGGTACGCATTATGTACCGAACGGTTCGTTGGACCATTTTTTCTGCCGACCAAAATTTTGTTATTTCAAATGAAGGCGCGTCGCGGGTGGCAAGCGCGCTCATAGAAGCTGGCGCGACCACAACATCATCTGGCAAATGCAATGTAAGGAACGAAACTGAGCTACTCTTATTGTGTTTGTGTGGACCGTTTATCAGTTTTGACCTGTGAAGCGGGACTCGCGAGCCCTATGCGCGAGCCTGATCAAGCAACACCACACAGCGCTAAGAGATCCAGACCAGTAAAGAAAGCATTTCAATTTCAAATGCTTTTTGAATTCGCCACTGAAGTAATAACATCGCTGCAAGATCTAGTGAGAAACATGCACATTTCTCTGTTATTAACGGATCAAACAGCGCTGACGTGGAAACCAGGAAGAAACATCGTGCCATGAATGAACTGGCCGGTGTCCACAGATCAGCAACATTCACCGTGGAATGGATTTGCTGTAGTAACACTAACTGCAAGGTATGGAAGTTTGTCAGGAATAGTGGGCTATAATGCTTTCAGGTAACATTACGTCTGTTTTATTTTGACATTATGAATACAATTGCTGCCCTCAAATGTTAATCTGAACTAAAATAAACCTTTGTTTATAACTAGCCTACTACTACAATATTGTATTTCATTTTGTCCAAGGAGCTGTTTTGTTTTATATGCTAATAAGAAGAGTCAAGTATAGCTCCATTATTGCTCAGTAAAAAAGCAACAAAAAAACAAAAACAAAAAAAAACATACTTTATGATGTTAGTTTCATTAAATAAAATAATAATTAAAAAAATAATAATTCAAGGAAATTTCTCTGGCATTTATTTATTTTTGCTGTAGCCTATGGAAAACGTACCAAACCGAACCGTACCGAACCGTGACACAAGTGTATCGTATCGAACCGAACCGTGAATTTTGTGAACCGTTACACCCCTAATATATATATATATATATATTATTTTCCAAGCTAAACCAAAATCTGGTTAGAAGGTTGAAGGACTCTCATGAGGCCTCCCTGCTGGAGGCGCTCCCCTTATCTAGGGTCCCTTGTAAGAGTACCCAGCCTCCACAGTGTTTCGAAGCACTGTGTAGATCCAGGATTAAGTAGAGTTACTCCTCTCGTTTGCAAGGGTTATAAAGCGCTATGTTGAGTTCTACTCTTCAGGATGCCTGTCTCTATGTTCTGGTTTAAAAAATGTGAGAGACTCTGTTTAGGAAAACAGACAGGCTGTTGGCAAGACTAGGTCAGTAGATTTGATCAGGTCAGCCTCCCTGGTGGCATGTGGGGTTGACTCTATACCCCCTCAGAAAGTGACTGGACGGGACTCCTTTCGGACCCCCTTCCATGGAAGCTGTTGGTTTCAAGCCATTGAGCGGCCTTGGTAGGCTTTTCCTTTTTTGGAGGCCTCTTTGAGGCATATAGCTTGGGCAGTGACCGTAGGGAATAATGTCACTGACAGCCGAAGGGGGAGTATTTTCAAGGCATTTCAGGTTCAAACTGCCAGTTCTGACATTTTGTCACGAGCCATAATTGGCATGCACTCCCCTCAGCATGGTGGGATTGTACATCGTTCCCCATAGCGTCATCGATGCAGTGCAAGTTCCCTTACGAAAGGAACGTCTAGGTTACGACTGTAACCTCTGTTCCCTGAGAACAGGGAACGAGACACTGCGTCGTTACCCATTCCTCTGGGATGCCTGCTGAACAGTCCCTTCAGACGATAAGTGGATGACATGTTCTCTAGGCGCCCCTATTATACTTCCGGGTCGCACTTGTAGTGGCGTCATAGGCTGTCGCCGGTCAAATTCGATTACCGTGATTGGATAGCTTTTCAGACACAGGTTCACGTGGAGGGCATTCCCCATAGCGTCATCGACAGAGGTGTCAAAAGTATTCACATTCATTACTCAAGTAGAAGTATAGATACTAGGGTTTAAAAAGACTTCTGTAGAAGTTGAAGTATCAACTCAAGCTTTTTACTCAAGTAAAAGTATAAAAGTTCTGGTTTCAAAACTACTTAAAGTATAAAAGTAAAAGTAATGTAAGTAAAAAATGCCATTAAAGACCCACTCCGATGAAAATCATGTTTTTCTAGGTGTTAACATGTTCTTGTGGCATTTTTCTTATGCTAGAGGACATATCTTGAGAAAAATAAGCTCAAAGTTGTATTTCTGAGTATTTCTGCATTCAAATGGCTGTGAATCAGTAGCAGACGCTAAAATGCCGGCTAAAATAGACTGGAGTTGTGACGTAGTAACTCCACTGGGCGGGGCCCGCCCGGTCAGGTTCAGGAGTAGAGAAGACGATGGAGGATCAATGTGCGGTAGCGGGTTGCAATGCTAAGAGGAGAGATATTGGTATTAGCTTTCATGCTTTACCAAAACATGTTGCTGTGAGAGATGAATGGATTACGTTCCAGGGTTCCAGACTGCGACCATTTTTTGAGAATGTGCGAGTTAAAATTTTATGTGGTCGCATTTGTGCGAGTGCATGGTCATGTACTACTCAGTTAAATTCACGCATGCATTTTCCTGCATTGAACTTGTTTTAGCGCCCGCTAAAGTGAATTTTTGTCCCGCCAAAGTCTTATTTGATCGGTGAGTAATGTAGATGAACTGCTGCGCTTGTGACAGGACATGTTTATAACTGAAAGAACGAGCAGAGAGAGAGACCCGGACGCGCGCGCGCGCACTCTCTGTCTTCGGAGCCAGGCGAAAATGTAAACAAGACCTCACCGTCTCCAAACTAAGCGCTGTCTTGCTCTCTCTCCCTCACACATATTAATCAAAATAAATCGACACGGCGGTAAAAGGTCGGAAGACCAAAGTTTCATGTGGAGCATTCTGAGATTTTTTTTTCTTTTTCTGAATTGCCGCTGGGTGTGAATTGTGCTAAATAAGTTGCCTTATCTTCTCTGAAAAGCGTTCCGGACATTCAGCTGACATAAAACAACACTTTAATTAAACGAAAAAAACTATCCAGTGATGAAATGTTTTCTGTGTTGACAGAAAGAAAGAAAGACAGAAAGAGGCTGTTGCTGCCTATGTATCTCGCTTCAGCCAACGGCTCCGCCCACAACGCAGAGGCGAATTGCTAATGAGCTACTGCCGCTCTGCTGAAGCGAAGTCCCAGAAAACGGCACAGGTTTTGTGATTTTGGCTAAAAACGGCATAATCATCATTTAAAGACCACTGAGAATGTTTAAAAATAGCTCATAAATATGATCGGAGTGGGACTTTAAGGACAAAAGCTTAGGCCGCGCCACAGGGGCCTATATAGTGCACTACCCCAGCTCCTCAAAAAAACATTATTTGACTATAATTATATTAAAATGTTGATGTTGAAAATTTTGGGATGATGCACTAGGCTACCTGTTTCAGCCGTATATAACCATAGAAAATTAATTTTCTAAATAAATAAGCTAAATAGGCGGAGGAATCAGGAAATTAATAGGATAATGTATTAAGGTTTTTAGTCTATATTGACCTTAACAATACGTAAATTAATTAATTCTGTAATGTTACAAATAACTAATAAAGACATGGTGGCAGTTTAACAGAGACTTAACTTTACTACGCTCATAGTGCAATGCAATAGTGCAATACTGTCTTGTTCCTTGCTTTTTGAAGAAGCCAAACACACTACATCTTTCATTAAAGGGATATAGTTCACCCAAAAATGAAAATCATTTACTCACATTTAAACTGTTTCAATCCTGTATGAATTTCTTTCTTCTGATGAACACAAAAGAATATATTTTGAAGAATGTCGATAACCAGACAGTGGATGGACCCCATTGACTTCCATAGTAGGAAAAAAAAAATACTATGGAAGTCAATGGCTACCATCAACTGTCTGGTTATCGACATTCTTCAAAATATATTCTTTTGTGTTCAGCAGAAGAAAGAAACTGGTTTGAAACAACTCGAGAGTGAGTAAATGATGACAGAATTTTCATTTTTAACTAAGTGAACTAATCATTTAACAGAAATTAACTGTTAGCATATGTTTCACATCAATACTGTCCAGTTTGTCCTGTTGGACACGACACACAGCAATACTGTCGTGTCACTTGTGACCATTGCTCTGAGCCATGTTTTCAGTGTCCTAAGAGCACTGAAACTTCTTTCAGTCCAGCTGATGAGACTGGGAAGATTTGATCAACAGGCCTCTCATTTCAACAAGACCAGCCTTCAACAGACCAAGCAATGTTATTTTTTCATGTTTTATGGGGACTTTCCATAGACATAATGATTTTTATACTGTACAAACAAACTGTGTATTCTACCCCCCATAGACTAACCTTACCTATCACAGAAAACTGTCAGCATTTTTACAAAAAAAATCCCCAAAAGGACAAGGATTTCGGATATTGACATCTTTGTGGGGATATTTTGACCCTATAATGTAGAGTTGCACACACACACACACACACACACACACACACACACACACACACACACACACACACACACACACACACACGCGCACACACACACACACACACACTCTCTCTCTCTCTCGCTCACACACACACACACACACACACACACACACACACACACACACACACACACACACACACACAACACTCACTCTCTCTCTCTCTCTCTCTCTCTCTCTCTCTCACGCTCGCTCGCTCACACACACACACACACACACACACACACACACACACACACACACACACACACACACACACACACACACACACACACACACACACACACACAAACGATTATGTTAGTGTTATGTTAATTACGATTGTCATTATATTGTAAAAACGTCTGTCCCCAAATCAATATTTGACGCGATATTTGATATTGATATTTCTCCCTCGCAGCGCTTACCGCATCTAGGTTTCCTTACGCCGCCTTCACACTGGCAGTTGAAATCAGCTCCGATACGGCTACGAAACGACCGGAAGTCATTCATTTCCTATGGAGATTCGCAGACCGCATGCGAATGGGTGCGAACCGGGTCCGAACGAGTGCGGTGCGAAAAAAATCGTGTCCGTTGGTCATCCGGATGCGTTCAAAAAATTGAACTCTTGCGAAAGGCTACGGACGGTTCCTATCCGACAATTCCAGCGGAAGTTAGCGTTGCTATGATACTGATAAACAAACCTGAATTCTCAACTTTTAATAAAATAAATAATGATTTTATAACGATAAGTTGTCATGTCATTTTTTTATTTTCATGATTTTCTAACGTTATTAGGGCAGTTAATACAATTAAAAGCCCTATACCACTATATCACATTTAGCCGACCTGACATATCAACGTCCTGGGGAACTTTCCTCCACGCAGCAGCCTTCCGATTATGTCTCTAAAACCCTCATCAGAGAGATCATACAGAATTGTACATTCTGACACTGACAAAATCAACCGTTAATCTCTCCGCCATTTTTGTTCTACTCGCTTCCGAAGCTTTTTAACGGTGTAGTACGACGTCCGCTGGGGGCGTATTGCGTGTTACGGAGCTGATTTCAACTGCCAGTGTGAAGGCGGCGTTAGGACTCGGAGGAGTTTTGGCGCTTCGCACAACCAAATGTGACTACAGCCTCTCACAAGTTAGAAAGAAAACACAAAGCCAATCAGTTTAGCGATGTGTGTTCAGGAGGCGGGACTCAGATATTAACCGTTTGTGTAATTGGCCAATTTTTTTTTTTAACGACGACAAGCCGGAATGAAAACAAGCCGAAATGAACTAGGAGTAACGAGGCTATTTTTAAAATGTAAGGAGTAGAAAGTACAGATAATTGCGTGAAAATGTAAGGAGTAGAAGTAAAAAGTCGTCTGAAAAATAATTACTCCAGTAAAGTATAGATACCCAAAATTTCTACTTAAGTAATGTAACGAAGTATTTGTACTTCGTTACTTGACACCTCTGGTCATTGACGCAGTGTGAGTTCCCTGTTCTCAGGAAAAAGAGGTTACAGTCGTAACCTAGACGTTCTCTTCAATAAGGGTGTCAAATCTATCCGAAATCCTATTTACTCTCACATAATTATAAGTAATTATTCAGTAAAGAGATTGATAAATGAAAGTTAGTCAGTCAGCCAGTAAAACAAAATAACATCTCATTTTTAAATTACGCGAATGCATGGTTTTCTGTGGAAGACAGGAGAAAGCGTGTGATGAGAAGCACATGCAGATCAGAGGCGTGCAGTAAATGAAGATAGAAACAAACAAACCCACAAATTTATGATTTCTGTGCTTTTTACACTATCCAGCACCCTGGCTTAATATTTTAGTTATAAAGTTGGATTTATCTGATCATAAAGTGTTTTGATGGATCTCATTTAAATTTTCTAATTTTAAAGCTCTGTATAGGCTAGGCCATATGCACGTTTTAATTGGAAGGTTATTTTACATGATTATTAAATAATAACCTAAACATAGCCATTAGGGAACTGTATAAGTTATTTTTAGGTTGTTTAAAAATAGCCTATAACTATACCCTTATGCAAAATAATAACCTAAAACTAGCCATTAGGGAACATTCTGTATAAGTTATTTTTAGGTTATTTAAAAATAACCTCCCTGCAACATTTATTTAGGGTCGTGAAATAATAACCTAAAAATAACCATTAGGGAACATTCTGTATAAGTTATTTTTAGGTTATTTAAAAATAACCTCCCTGCAACGTTCTGGGAATGTTATTTTATGGTTGCAAAATAAAAATAACCATTAGGGAACTGTGCCATTTGTGCCAGGTTTTTGAGTTCTGTTTTTGAATCTTTTTCAGTGTTTTCAGTTTCTGTGATCCGTTTCCCCCTGTCTTTGTGATTTTGGTTTAGTCCTGTTAGTTTTTCCCTGTCTGTTTGATTAGAAATTTCCATCACCTGTGTTCTGTTAATTATCCCATTAATCCCAGTTCATTTAAGCCCTGTGTTTTCCCTCAGTGTTTGTTGGTCGTCGTCATTTCATGGTTGTGTGTTTTGAAGTCCTGGAGTTTTCTTTCCCTTGTTCCTGTATGTTCATAGAAGTTAAGTTGGTAAATAAATTACCTAAACCGCAGTTCCTGTGTCCTTGTCTTCGGCTCCCCACACAAGCCTGACAGAACGACCAACCTTAAACAAAAACAACCCTAAAAGAACCAAGTATGAGCCAGAGGAGATGTAACCGGAGGAAAAAGGTGAATCCATTTAACACACCTATCCTCTTTCAAGGTGAACGTTCACTGGAAGAATATGCAGGGCTTTACCTGGATCTCTACGATGACGTGACGTGGGAGGAAGAGGAATTGATAGAGTTTCTGGGGTGGATTAAAGGACCCTCTTGCCCAGATGATTCTGGTAGAAAATCTCGATCAGACTTTCCTGGAGTTCGTGGACCACACGCTGTGGGTGTGTGGGTCGGACTACGTGGTGGAGGATTCAAACCAGTTCCGAATCCGGTATGTCCTGCATCCATCGTCAATCCGCCAGAACCCATAGTCTGCCCACCTGAAGCTGAACCCGTCACCTGTCCGCCAGAGATTGAGCACGTTGCACATGAGTCCACTCAAGAAGACAGAGCGCTGATTGTATGTCTGTGGCGATTCTGTGTGTGGGCTACACACACATCAGTTCTGGCCCATGAGTCCAATCCCGAATTCCCCAAGATGCTGGTCCCGTCCAGTCCCGAGTTCCATGATGTGCTGGTCCCGTCCAGCACAGAGCCCGATGATCCAAAGCCCGTTGATCCAGCGCCAGAGCCCGTTGATCCAGCGCCAGAGCCCGCTGATCTAGAGCTTGCTGATCCTGCGCCAGAGCCTTCTTCGCCGCTGGTCCTGCCCAGCTCAGAGCCGTCTTTGTCGCTGGTCCTGCCCAGCTCAGAGCCTTCTCCGCTGCTGGTCCTGCCCAGCTCAGAGCCGCCTTCGTCGCTGGTCCCGTCCTACCCTGAGACAGTCCTCGCCTATTTCCCCATGGAAATTTTGGGGGGGCGCATACCGGGTTGGACCATGGAGGCGGTGCCGACAGGGTACAACAACAAGCCTGAAGGGTCGTCTCCGCCATTGCCGCCCGAAGGGTCGTCTCCGCCCTGGACGCCCGAGGGTCCAAAAGCTCCGCCCTGGACTCACGAGGGCACGTGAGACATACTTTGACATTTTGAGTTCTGTTTTTGAATCTTTTTCAGTGTTTTCAGTTTCTGTGATCCGTTTCCCCCTGTCTTTGTGATTTTGGTTTAGTCCTGTTCGTTTTTCCCTGTCTGTTTGATTAGAAATTTCCATCACCTGTGTTCTGTTAATTATCCCATTAATCCCAGTTCATTTAAGCCCTGTGTTTTCCCTCAGTGTTTGTTGGTCGTCGTCATTTCATGGTTGTGTGTTTTGAAGTCCTGGAGTTTCCTTTCCCTTGTTCCTGTATGTTCATAGAAGTTAAGTTTGTAAATTACCTAAACCGCAGTTCCTGTGTCCTTGTCTTCGGCTCCCTACACAAGCCTGACAGAAACCTTCTGTAGGCTGTAAGTTATTTGTAGGTTATTTAAAAATAACCTCCCTGCAACGTTTTAGGAACGTTATTTTATTGCAAAAAAAAATCATAATAAAACCTATAAAGAACGTTATTATTCGGTTTTCAAAAAAATAACCAAATGGAAACTGTAACAGAGACAGGGGTGTACCAACTGCCACAAAGAGGCCCCAAAGATGTTCAAGCAGTTGCAGCACCACTGCTCTGAATATACCGGCCGATGGAGGCGTAAAAAAGAAGTGACGTGCTGATGAAGTCAAAAGTTCAGTGTTTATTCCCAAAAACTGAAAAACAAAGACTTTCCAGTAGAGTGCAAATGATATTTACATGAAGCAAAAAAAAAAAAAAAAAAAAAAAATAAACTGTTCAAAGTTAACTGCAAGCAAAGATTTTGGCTATGCCAATAAATTGACCCAAAAACCGAGCAACCAACTCGCTCTACGAGCTACCTTCCAACACTGAGAGGCCCTCTTAAAAAGGATAAGCCCCTCCCACTTGGACTAAACCATTTAGTAATTAAAGATAATAAAGAAATTTAAGAAAAAAAAGAAAAAAATAGATCTAACAGTAACAAAGACATAAACTGCTAGAATGATACTAAAATATACAAACATTGGAAACAAAACAAACTCAATTAAATGTTTAATGTTTAACAAAGAATCAAACAGAACATCAGTCTCCCCCTCAGACATGAGAACAATTAACTGTGCCTTCTATTGGCGGGAAACAGAAATTTAAAAATGGTGGCAGTTACTGTGACCGGGTTTCGTCTGTTTGGTATGGGAAAATGTTCCAGTACGTAAGTATGACAATTTATATTATGCAAGTGGATAATTGAAAACAATAAACATTTAACATGGTAACCGGTCTTGTTTGAGTTCTTGATACAATACATAAATCAACATAGTGAAATTAATGCCTCAGTATTTGCTAAGCTAAAGAAAAAGGACATGATAAGGACAGGAACAACACTTAAACAACACACAATCATTGACACACACATATCTGCGTTAACTGGTGTTAAAATTTGCGCAAAACAAATAATGTGTAATGTTAGTATGAAAAGTGTATGTATGCATAGTATGTTCTCAATCCAGTGTCATAATAAAAGTCCTTTCACAAAATAAGAGTCTCTAGTCACAGAGCCCCACTGTGACAGAAACCAAATACTAAATTTAGGGGAACGTTCTGTGTTTGCTGGGGTAAACCTCGCTCCAGACCAAGACGAAATCAATTCGCTTCAGCTGTGCCTGCATGCACTAGTTTGCATGTCTATTCTTCCTATGTGGAGTAGCGCATCAAAATCAATTAAAAGTATCAATCCTTTAGTTTAAACATGCTCATGTGAAAAGCCTTTATATAGTTGTGTTAGTTTTATTTTTGAGATTTTCTTTTCTTTTCTTCACTGGAATTCCGCCACAACTTGTAATATTTTAAAACAACATTTGAAAGCAATACATATTAAGGCAGATCTAGCATTGTATGCATTGTGTTGTGTGAACCTAAAGGGATAGTTCACCCTAAGATGAAAATTAAGTCTTTCTTAATGGACCACACATTTTTTTTAAATGTCCCACTTGTGCTCATCCATATAATGGCAGTGAATAGCAGCCAGCATCAAGCTTTTTAAAAAAGGATGGATGAGCAAGAGCAGGGCATTTTTTTTTTTATTCTCCTTTTGTGGTCCATAAAAGAAAGAAGGTTTTTAGGGTGAACTATCCCTTTAAAGCCTGTCAATCAACATTAGAGAGCAACCCTCAGGCTGGATAACACAACCTCTGCCAGAAGTGTTCTGCGTGTGTTCAGTGATTACAGTAATGTTTATCGTAAACTGTTGCTAAGACCCAGAATCTGCCCTATACCTAAATGATTTACGGTCAGGAGCCACAATGGTCACAATAAGTCATTTCAGATTATTACAGATATGCACATGCTTTTCTCCATGGTTCAAAGAAAAGGTGGGTTTACTTGATGACATAAACACTTATATGCTGAATGTGACCTTTCCATAGAATAAACAAATCCTAAACAAAACAAGCAAACACAATGCAGTTCTAGCAGTGGCATTCACACTGCAGCTGCATTTTTATTGGACTATAATTCTCTGGAGAAGACGTGTAGGTTGAAGTGTGGGCTACAATGGCTGAATCTTTCACTTCAGTTGAAGATCATAAAAATATTTGATGATCAATGAAACTGATAAAAAAGTGAAATTGCAAATAGAAACAATTATCAAAACAAAACATTTTAAATGATGCAATTCTTCTATTATATATTTTATAATATACATATATATATACATACATACATACATACATATATTCACCATTCAAAAGTTTGGGAGAAGAAATTAGATTTTTCTTTTTTTTAAGAAATTAACTTTAATTCAGTAAGGAATAAGGATACATTCAATTGATCAAAGGTGACAGTAAAGACAATTAAAATGTAACAAAATATTTATTTCCCTTTCAAGAGAACTTGTGCTGCGTCGATTGACTGGTGATTGATTGGTGTGATGATACGTCAGAGACGAGTGACGTCATGGACCAGGAAACTATAAAGCATGCCCAAACAATGCAATGCTAGCTTCTGTGTCTTCAGTAAACGCTCTCTGTGAAATTGTTTGTCTTATTTGGTGTTGTCTTTCACTCATAAGCATATACATATATAAACATTTGAAGAGTTCAGATGCAAAAGCCTCTAAGTGCCATCTGAAATTTTCTTCTGAAGGATCATTTTTATCAGGCTCATATATTTAAGTTCAATAATTTCACTTAAATGGCAATGCAAATTACCTATTAATTGTCATTTAAGTGAAATCACCTAACCTAAATATACAAGCTTTATAAAAATGATCATTCTAGAAGAAAATTTCAGATGGCACTTAGAGGCTTTTGCATCTGAACTCTTCATATATATATATATATATATTAGGGGTGGAACGGTACACAGAAGTCACGGTTCGGTTCATACCTCGGTTCAGACATCACGGTTCGGTACGAGTTCGGTACAATGGAGGGAAAAGCAAAACAAAAATGCAGAAGGCAATTTTTTTTATTGTGCATGTCTCAGGCTGTACCACCTAGAGTCTCTCCCCTGAGCTAGCTGCAACAGCCTGCCCTGAAGTGTGTAAATAAGATGTAAACAAAATCAGACAATCAGCTATAAAACTGAAAATAAAGCATCTCTTATTTATGTGCGGACGCACGAGCGCGAGGATGCGCGTGGCAAAAATGTCATCATTGCGGTGTGGGCGGTCTTGCGCGTTGGGTGCGCAAGGCCACATTTCGCGTGGCGGTGTGCAGTGCACGGTTTTTTAGCGTGCACGGCTCCGCATCCGAAGACGCACGACTTTAGAGCCGAATCTGGCCGAGCATGTACATCTCACAGCACCGGCACCCAGTTCTTGCGTCTAAATTAGTTGCTTAACGTACATTAACAAAATGAGCCTACAATCGCAGACATAAGCCCTTTAAATAAAAATAAATGGCCATGTTTTATAAAAAGGTTCACAAAACTAAATACAAATGTTTAGAAATTATGTAAGATAACGTTAATTTAGTTGTAGGTTACGTTCTCATATCCATTTTTTTTTTTTCTAATGTCACAAGGAATAATCTGGTTTCCTAACTCGATTCTTTTGTAGTGTGGTTTTGGTGTACTAAAGTGTTGTTGTAGGCTACTAAAATAAACATTCACGAGTGTACCTTGCTTCTCACCACTGATTCCTGATGGACAGTTATACCGAGTCGCACCCTGTCGTTTCAAAGAATAGTACACCTGCGAACGCGAAGTATAAATGCCTCGTCCATTTGGGGAAGCGCGCTCGCGCTGCGGAGGCTCGCGCTGTGGAGGCAGGCGAAAGTATAAACAAACCTAGCTTAAGGCAGGGCTACAGATTAGGTGTCCCTAAAGAACCCGCGTATCTAACAGTAGTTCCACATTACATTAATTAATTTGCATGCGAGTTTTATTTATTTTTATACCGTGTATTCTCCGTGTAAATTCATGCACCGAACCGTGACGCCCGTACCGATTCGGTTCAATACGAATACATGTACCGTTCCACCCCTAATATATATATATATATATATATACAATATACAATATAGTGTGTGAGCATGAGTGTACAATGTAGTGAGCATGAGTGTGAGTATGTTCTTGTTGGGAGTTAGATGTTGTAAGCATCGAGGCAGGATATTGTTGAGGACTCGCCACCTCACTCTCCTGCTTATGAGGAGCTGGTGGAGGTTGTGACTCGCGGTGTTGCCAGGTTAAAAAATTACTGGCCAGCTGAGAAGCAGGACGTTCATCCAAAGAGTGAACTGGATGAACGCTTCATGCCCTCGCTAGCGCCGCCTCCTCGTCGGGACCTGCTTATTTTCCCGATTTTCACTCCGAGGTGTCAAGATCATGGAAGAAACCAGTCTCCTATCGCGTGTACACAAACATCACACAATTCATCGATAGTTGGCTTTAAAACAGCACAGCTATGGAGCGATACCAAAGGTGGAAGAGACGCTAGCCAGCTATCCCTCCCCTCAGTCTACATCGTCCCTAAAAGCCCCGACATAGCCCACCAAGCTGGTCAGAAGAACTTGGGCTTCGGTGAGTAAAGCATACACAGCGTCTGGTAAGGCTGCAGCATGTATACACACCATGTCATTGCTGTAAGCCTACCAGGCAGATTTGCTAGGAGACCTTGATGAGGGCAGGGCTAGTTGTGTCGGGCCACAGATCTTTCTCTCCCCAAAGAGACGGGTTTAGACACCTGACCATTACACCAAAAGGGACTTTATTCTAAATAAATAGACATTAATATTGAGATGGTCCCTTCTTTGCATATATAACAGCTTCTACTCTTCTTGGAAGGCTATCATTGTATTTAGTTATGGTCGTGTTTTTTGTTGTTGCTTTATTTAGTTTGACAAGGACATTGTACATTAATAAAAACATTCCTGTAAATGTACCAGAATTAGCCAAATGCTATTTTTCATCCGTAGTCCCTGGACAGGATGTTACAAGTCAACCTAAGGAAAATATGATTAAGAATAGGCCTACTTAATAGAAAATGTAATAATTACACAATACAATAAAAATCTATTTAAACAATGTTGCTGAGCTAGCTAGCGTCTAGTTCAATTTACCCTAATTGGGCAACTCGAACTGGCCTTATTTTTATCACCACATTGTTGCCATTCAAGACAATATACTGTTAGGATGTCCAACATGAAATCCGGTTTAAAAAAAATATTACCTCAACTTTCAGCGTCAATTTCATCCAGTGTTTGAAATAAGAAACTCCTCTGAAAGTAACAATATATTTTAGCAGCATTGCCACCCAGTGGATATAATTGACAAAGAGCCAAAAATGGGGTTTGGCGAGTTTAAAGGTGCTCTAAGTGATGCCAGGAGTGTTGACATTCGAATTGTTGTCAAACAAAACGGAGGCTAGCTAGACCCTCCCTCCTCCTCATCCCGTCTCCTCCCTCCTCCCCTCCCTTCCGGCATAAAGGAAAGTCAAAGTAGTCACTAAAAACAAAGTTAAGTTTTACTGATACTTCATTCAATGTGTAATGTCACCAAGTTAGATAAATGCTTTTATATATTGCAGAACAGAATGCAGAAAAAGAGAAACATTGTCTTAAAATCGTTTCGCCACCTGAGGTTATAACTATAACGTTAGCTCCCATACAAGGACGCAATAATAGCAAGATAACGTTAGCTTCGCGTTTCCCAGTGAGCATAAACAACGGCGGCGGCGTAAACAAATTTAGTCAAAGTTGTCAATAGCCTATAAATGAACATTCAAATCCATAACAAACAGTGGGTGAAAACAATCATTCACACAAATTGTCGCCCTACTGTGAATTTGCTTGACCATTTACAATAGAGATTGATCGCTGCTAGAAACATACATGTTGTATTCACCAAAGTTAACGCTGACTGCATAGTTCTAGCTAATTACATCCTTGTGTTGGTTTGGCGAACATGAACATCAGTTTAGAAAGAAAAATGGATTTACCTGTTCTGCAAAAACAGAGCAACTGAATGTCGGATTGGAAGCCCTTCTGCCGGCGGAGTTCTCGCCACCTTTTGAGGGTTTTTCCGATGTAAATTCGGGACTTCGCGCGTTCCTTATCCTTGTCCCTCTTCTTTGCAATTTGTTCATCGGAACGTCGTCTCTTTAGTCGTGTGTCGGCCATAATTCAAACTTCCCTCTTCATGCTTCTCTTTCCTCCACACACACCCTTCATGTGCATG
Source organism: Leuciscus leuciscus (assembly GCF_965113295.1). Classification (NCBI taxonomy): domain Eukaryota; kingdom Metazoa; phylum Chordata; class Actinopteri; order Cypriniformes; family Leuciscidae; genus Leuciscus; species Leuciscus leuciscus. The sequence continues at coordinate 22,089,085 of NC_138742.1, read as the reverse complement.
CGCACTAACCCCCAAACCACACCCCTCAAATACTTCTTGTCGGTGATTGGCTGGAGCATTGTTTGTTGTGTTTCGTGGTGCGGGTGAGCCCAGTTTGTTGTTGTTGCCGTTTGTGGAGCCTGCGGTGCATTTTTTTACAGTGTGTTCAGGGGACAGGCAGCTAGCGGATAGTGAGGAGATGTTTGCTGTATGTGACAAAAAAAATTTTGGCCTAAAAAACACGTGACATCACTTAGAGCACCTTTAAATTACAGCAATTTGATTGTGAAAAAAGGTCAACAGTGCGTTTACAATGCACATTAAAGGTTTAAAGAGGAAGACAAGAGTTTTCTTATGGACACCCCACTATCGCTTCCTGGCCTCTTCGGCAACATTTGGCAGGGCTAATCTCAGCTCTCAGCAAACATCTAAAGCAAACTCCTAACACCGTGCCACCCAAAAACAGAGCATCGCTATCCGAACTCCCCCCAGAGAAAGGCACTCTCAACCTCAGCTTTCGAGGGGTAAGACAGATCTAAGGACAGTCATTATCGTCAGAAAGAGACCATAGAACGTGAACCCCCCTCCCCCTCCCCCCTCGATTTTTTTTTTTTTTTCTCCTTGATTTCACACTAGACAGACACTTATCTTTATGGCTGCGTGGATATAAACATTCCCACAGCGTCAATCGACACAGTGCGAGTTTCCCTGAAAGGGAACCAAGGTTACCATCATTACCGAGGGGATTTCAAATAAACGCTGTTCTTTCTGTTAACATTTTATTCATCAAAGGATCCGGAAAATGTTTTATCTGTAAAACATATGAAACATTAAGCTGCTCATTAAGCTTGTTTATGTTAAGTGTGTGTGAGAGTAGCACTGATAAGACTGTGACACACTTTATGACTGTGGATTAATTAAAGAGACTTTCCTCTTCATCATCTTGTTTGTGTCGATCATCTACGCAGCATATGTGACATCGTCATGTTAAGGGATATATTGTTATAAAACAAACACAACTGCTATTGACATATTCAGCTGAATATGTGTGAATCATGCCTGCATGAAATTTAAATCTCTGATAATGTCTCTGAACTCCAATTTATTTAAAGCAAAATGTTCTAAAATGTTTTTCTTAAATTTTTCTCAAAGCCAAACCATTCTCTGTAGGGATTGGATTTTATAATATACATGTTATACATATCTGAAAAATGACAATATATATCTTTCAATAATTATGCTATTTTTGCTGATCTATTCTTCTTATAGAAGTGAATAAAACTTGTTCAAATAAAACAGACTGATTTTCTTTTTTGTGCATAATAAAAAATAGTCGACATTTGTGTAGCTGCTCGTTCAGATCCCAACACTATGTCACATTATAGTTATTTTTCATCTCAATTCTATAGTTCTCTTACGAGAGGTTCTCTCGTACTTGCGTAATATCTTACGCTAGGGGAAAACCTCTTTTCCTCGAGATATTGAAGCCAAAAATTATCCTTAATTTTGCAATGATGTAAAACGCATTGCAGCAGCATGCAGACATGGGCGAGACAGCTCGCGCGCCCATTGGCTGCTCTGCGGCAACTGCACCAGCCTATCGATAGAGGCCCCTCATGACGTCAGAACCAATGAGGATGCTTCGCGCCCACTACGTCATGTCCCGCCGAAAGCGGGTGGGGCTGGGGCTATAAATACGGCCCCGAGAGGCTGGTTTGGTCAGTTTTTTCATCTCTTCAGCGAAGCTCAGCTGGATCCCGAGAGGAAGAAGCCGCGCCATCTGATAGAAGCACTCAGCGGGATTAGTGCTGCATCTGAAGCTGCTGGTCACAACTCGCCGCCTTCAGTCGCCGTTCCTGCTCACGCTTTCCGGCGTACATATCCTTTTCTCTGCTTCTGTGTTTTATGTATGTGTGTGTTCGCCGCCGCGACACACACTCTCATTGCACTAAAAGAGCCGGGCGTCTTTTTCAAGACGCCCCTTTCCTGAGGACACGCAGCTCTCGCGCTCGCTGACGGCGACTGCCCTCACTGCGAGCTAGTTACTGCCTATGGTGACTCTGCGGACTCACCTGGCATCCTTCTCCGAGACTGCTCTAATAGACATTATAGAAAGAGGCTATTTGCTACAGTTTCGCCGACGCCCTCGTCGCTATGCGACGCGCGTCGAAACCACTGTAAAAACAGAAGTAGCACACCTACTTCGAGCCGAAATTTCGAAACTGTTGAGCAAAGGGCCCATAGAGCCCTTATCTCAAGCTCAGAGCAAAGGAGGGCTATACAGCAGATACTCCCTGGTACCGAAAAAAGACGGGGGTCTCAGACCCATATTAGATCTAAGGCAACTGAACAGAGTGCTTGCGAAGCGACAGTTCAGAATGCTCACGACCAGAAAAATCCTCGCACAGATTCGCCGAGGAGATTGGTTTGTGTCAATAGTTCTAAAAGACGCATATTTTCAAATACAGATAGCGTCACGTCACAGGCGATATTTGAGATTCGCCTTCGAGGGCCAGGCATATCAGTACACAGTCCTACCGTTCGGCTTGTCCCTAGCACCCCGTACATTTACGATGTGCATGGACGCAGCGCTCGCACCCCTCAGACTACAGGGGAATGCGAGTATTGAACTACTTGGACGATTGGCTGATTCTAGCTCAATCTCACTCGGTGCTCATAGAGCACAGGACCATTTTACTCGATCACCTCGAGAATCTGGGTCTCAGAGTCAATTGGGCGAAGAGTTCTCTGTCCCCCAGGCAGATAATATCTTTTCTGGGCACAGAACTGGACTCGCTGTCTATGATAGCGCGACTGTCACCACAGCGCGTACTAGACGTTCAGCGCGCAGCAAGCTCTTTCCGCTGTGGCACATCTGTCCCGCTCAAGAAATTTCAGAGAATGCTAGGTCTCATGGCCTCAGCATCATCAGTACTTCAGCTGGGCTTGCTTCGCATGCGCCCGCTACAGTTCTGGCTGAAAGCGCGAGTGCCGCGCCGAGTGTGGGCTTCCGGTCTGCTTCGTCTCAAGGTCAATCAGAAATGCATCGCAGCTCTGAAACCTTGGAAAGCAAACGACTGGTGCCGATCAGGTGAAAGCCTGGGGACTTCCCCGAGTGTGAGGGTGGTGTCTACAGACGCATCCACCTCGGGATGGGGAGCGCTGCTCGAGGGCATACCATTCTTCGGCCAATGGTCAGAACGGGAGAAGCTTCTGCACATAAACTGCCTCGAAATGTTGGCAGTAGATAACGCGCTGACGCGTTTTTGTCCCCAAATAAGAGGACACCACGTCCTGGTCCGTTCGGACAACATGTCAGTGGTGGCTTATATAAATCACCAAGGAGGTATCAGATCCAGAACCCTTCACAGGCTGACGGAACGCCTCCTGGTCTGGGCTCAGCACAATCTGCGCTCGCTCAGAGCAGCGCATGTGCCCGGCCACCTGAATGTGGGACCAGACAGACTGTCCAGAAACAATCTTCCGGTAGGAGAATGGTCTTTACACCCACAGACAGTCAAACTGCTATGGAGGACATTTGGCAGAGCGAAATAGACCTATTTGCGTCTCAAGAGAACGCTCACTGTCGGGAATTTTTCTCCAAGAGCAGGGATGCGCTGGCCCACGTCTGGCCCCGCTGCCCGCTCTATGCGTTTCCTCCTGTCATGCTCCTACCCCAGGTGTTAGAGCAAATCAGGAAAAACGGATGCCCAGTGCTACTCGTCGACCCATTATGGATGAACCAAGCCTGGTTTCCAGTCCTGATGCAGCTGACGAGTACCGCCCCGTGGCTGATACCGGTGAGGAGGGATCTCCTCTCGAAGGCAAACGGCTCGATCTGGCATCCTTGCCTGGAGCTTTGGTCCCTACATGTGTGGGCCATCAACGGGTACCTTAACCTCCCAGCGGGAGTGTTAAACACGATCACGCAGGCTAGAGCTCCATCTACGAGGTGGCTCTATTCCACAAAATGGTCTGTGTTCACTAGTTGGTGTACAGCGCGTGGCACTTCACCCTCACACTGTGGGGTGCCGGAGGTTCTTTCCTTTTTACAAGAGCTTCTGGATAAGGGCAGAGCCCCATCCACGCTCAAAGTTTATGTGTCGGCCATAGCAGCGTTCGCTGAACCACCGCTTGGCCAGTCATTAGGAAGGAACAATCTGGTCATTCGCTTCCTTAGAGGAGCTAAGAGGCTGAATCCTCCCAGACCTCCCTCGGTTCCCGTTTGGGACCTTTCCACGCTTCTGTAAGCCATGAAAGGTGCCCCATTCGAGCCAATACAGTCAATAGACCTCAAACTCTTGTCTCTCAAAACAGTGTTTCTTCTGGCTCTCGCTTCAGTGAAGCGCATAGGGGACTTGCAAGCGCTCTCAGTGAGCGCGACGTGTATGGAGTTTGGGCCTCATGACCTGAGAGTCAAACTCAAACCAAAGCACGGATATGTTCCTAAATCCCTCAATACACCGTTTAGGGCACAGCAGATCTCACGTGATCTCCCTGTCTGCCCTGCCGGTATCTGAAGAGGAAGGGGACGCAGGCTTCCTTTGCCCGGTCAGGGCGTTAAGAGCCTATGTGTCTCGCTCATCTGTTTTCAGACAGACGGAGCAGCTCTTTGTTTTGTTCAGCGGACGTTCTAAGGGACTAGCTGCGTCAAAACAGAGTTTATCCAGACGGATAGTTGATGCTATAGCGCTAGCTTACACATCCAAGGGCCTGCAATGCCCGTTAGGTGTCAAAGCGCACTCCACGAGAGGCATGGCCTCGTCGTGGGCTTGGTCTAGTGGGATTGCCTTGCAAGATATCTGTATGGCGGCGGGCTGGGCCTCCCCGTCTACATTTATAAGGTTTTATAACCTCGAGGTTCCCACTTTACAAGCTAAGTTGCTCTCGGTCTAATTTTTCAGTATTGCCTGCCCGATGCTATCGGCTCAGGATGCTGAAACTGCTAGAGCGTCGATCACTGATCGTCTGTATACTTCTGTGGGCAGTGCGTAAGTCCCCCATATTTATCAGTCCAGGCCGAGTTCGCCCTGGCTGTGTGGAACACTTGATATAATCTGCTCTTATTAGAGCTCTATATTACAGGAATGATGCTATTCTAGCCTCTCTTCCCGGATTCTCTGCGAGTCCCTTGTGATTAGGCACTGTATGAGCCCCGGGCACCTGCCCTTGGGACTTTAGTGTTATATCTCAGGCACGCACGGCGTTTTACACTGTGTTCTCCTAGCGTAAGATATTACGCAAGTACGAGAGAACCTCTCGTAAGAGAACGTACTTGGATACTAACGTAACCTCGGTTCTCTCTAGAGAGGGAACGAGTACTTGCGTATCTTGCCGTGCATGCGTCATGTTCTGATTCGCTTCAGCGATGAAAAAACTGACCAAACCAGCCTCTCTGGGCCGTATTTATAGCCCCAGCCCCACCCGCTTTCGGCGGGACATGACGTAGTGGGCGCGAAGCACCCTCATTGGTTCTGATGTCATGAGGGGCCTCTATCGATAGGCTGGTGCAGTTGCCGCAGAGCAGCCAATGGGCGCGCGAGGTGTCTCGCCCATGTCTGCATGCTGCTGCAATGCGTTTTACATTATTGCAAAATGAAGGATAATTTTTGGCTTCAATATCTCGAGGAAAAGAGGTTTTCCCCTAGCATAAGATATTACGCAAGTACTCGTTCCCTCTCTAGAGAGAACCGAGGTTACGTTAGAAACCGAGTACGTTTTATTTTCTGTTCCGACTTTCTGTTTAAACTTGATGCATAATATGAGGGATTCCTCTGTGTTCAGGGTAAAGGAAATCCTCTTTGTTTGAATGTATTAATCATTGTGGTAAGGATATCCCACACGAAAGGAATCCCCACTGTGAAACCTGTCATGCTTCAGTATCTCAAACAGTATCTATTGTTTTGAATATGCAAACTTTAAATAAAGAAACAACCTTCACCTCTATTCAGTAAGATAACTGATTAGTACAGAATTATTGTGAAATAATTTGTTTCAGTTTCATTCGAACAATTTCAAATGAAACAATTTCACTTCTGTACTGATTTAGGAATAAGTCAAGGAAACTAAATTAAAAGCAACTTATTTTGTAAATAGAGTGAAACGGTCCAAAGAACAGACAGTTCTAAAAGGGAATTATGAAATATAACTCTTGTGAAATATAACTTCTCCATTATCATTAGTAGCAACTTTTTCAAGTGTCCATACATTTAACTAATACACTAAATCATGTGTGAGTATTTTGCAGTGTTACATTGTTGAGTAATAAAAGTAAAAGTGTAAAACGGAAAAGCTTAAACATGACGTATGATGTGAGGAATTTCTGTCAAGGCAATGATGATGCACTCAGAAATGCAATAAATTTAATAGAAACAATACTATAAAAAGTATTTAGAATTCTCACCAATACTGGCATTTAATAATACCAAAGGTATCGTCAATATGCTCATCTTCTGATAAAGAAAAATTAACACAAAACAATGTTTTATTTATGTATATTGATTGTGAAAAATGTAATACATACATTTTTCCAAAGTACCCTACATGTCATTTCACCACAGTAAATATTTTGAGCAACTGATAAGATTTTGTCCTCCTGAAACATTTATCATGTCATTTAATCTGTATGTCCATCAAAAAGAGAATGTGTGTTTTGTTGTTTAGTTATGGAATTTAAAGGCAAACATATTATAAAAGTTCAAGATACATTTAAACTATTCGTGTTTTGTGCAATCGTATGTGCACTGCACTATAATGTTCTGCACATCGCAATACAATTAAATACAATAAAACACAATAAAACAAAATGCAATGCAATGCAAAAAAAATCTATACAGCTTTTTCACCCAATGCATTTCTAAGGCACAGAGTTGGTAAAAATAATGCATTATGTCTTTATAGAGCACACTTATGCTCATTTCCCCTGGAGCATCATGACTGTCAGTACAACATTGTAGTTGCTCTTTGTTCTTTTCGATGGGCTTTGTGTGTGTGCCTACATCATCCATTCCCTCACCTGAATAGCCACAGGTCACCTACGGAAAAACAGAGCAGGCACAAGCACCGCCACTGTTTGTTCCATGCAAATTTGTCATGTAGGAAATAGGTTGGTGGATTACGTCAGTCAAATCATGAAGTTCAAGGTATAAAAGGGATAGCAATATTCCTACTTTGCCTTGCAGTTTAAGAGTGACACTGAGAGACTGAAGAATGAATATCTCTGCTCTGTGGGTGAGTACATCTAGAAATACTATGTGCAAAATATGACAAAGAAACTATTCAGGATCAGAATATGTTTATATATGTATATGCATATGTATATGTATATGTATATGTATATGTATATGTATATATATATATATATATATATATATATATATATATATATATATGCATGCATGCATGTATGTATGTATGTATGTATGTATATGTATATGTATATGTATATGTATATGTATATGTATATGTGTGTGTGTGTGTGTGTGTGTATTATTTGGTGTATATGAGTGTCCACTAACTTGTGCTTGTGTTGAAAACAGGTGTTTGTTTTTGCTGTCATGTCAGCTTATGTTTATGCGGATAATCGCTGCTCCGACTGCAATCATCCATGCTCTGCGAATGAACTGCGCAAAGTTAAAAATGAGTTCACCAAGATGATGACCTCTCCACAATGCAGAGATAACGACAATGCAAATCCTAAATGGAAGTGCATGTAAGTATTCATACAATGCATTCAATTCATTTTATGCTAGTAATATTGTGTGTGTGTGTGTGTGTGTAATGCTAGATGAGAGGTTGCTGGGTAGTAAAGGAACAGTTCACCCATCATGTACTCACCCGTTCCAAACTTTTATTATTTCTTTCTTCTCTGGAACACAAAAGAAGATAATTTGAACAACTATTGGTAACACTTTAGAATAATGGTCCGTCATATAAAGTAATGCAGGACTAATGATTATACTACATTAACACCTCAAGTACTATTAACTAATATGGAAACAAGCTTAACTAATCAGAAAGTAATATCAAAATTAGGACTAAGATAGTTCCTTATTAGGTAATCAATAATTACTTAATGAGATTGGCATCATTAAGAACTAATAGGTAATTATACGAATTATAAAGAATTACTAATTAATTACTAATCACAACATTGACCTTATCTGAGACTTTAGCAATTATCATTTTTGTGTGTGCAATGTTTAGTCAACATGGTCATAAAATGCATCACTAATTACTCAAGTGAAAAACATCTTTTTCACTTTAAAATAATGGTCCAGATCACTAAGTTCCTGCATAATGACTAGGTAACACTTGAGTAATTAGTGATGCATTTTGTGACTATATTCAGAGAAAGAATTATGACTGATTACTTCTAATAATGTTATTCCAAATAACAGTAATGTTATTTATAATTTGCCAGTTAGTTAATAGTTATTAATGAGGCTAATCTCATTAAGTAATTATTGATTACCTAATTAGGAACTATCTTAGTCCTAATTTTGATATTACTTACTGATTAGTTAAGCTTGTTTCTATATTAGTTTTATTGTAGTAGCTGAGGTGTTAATGTAATAGTCCTGCATTACTTCCTGCATAGTTACTTATTAATGACGGACCATTATTCTAAAGTGTTACCCAATGATTCATATGTTTGGACTTTCATTGTATAGACAAAAATAAATAAATGAATAAATAAATAACACTTTAATTGCTTTAGGATGGTACTAACATAATTTTAGCTGTGATGGTGATAAAGAAATATGATCTGTAATGGTGCTCCAACACTTATGACTCTTTCTTTTCACAGACCTTCACATAATTTCGACAGGACCCCTATGACATACCATTATGCCAAATGTGAAGAGTGTGAAAACAAGGCAGAGCTAAAGGAGATTTGGCAAGATTTCAACATGTTATTCAGACAGAGTTGCAAGAGCCCTCATAATCGCACTCATAATCACACTCATAATCGCACTCATAATCGCACTCTCGTATTACAATTAAAACCAGTCAATGTTTCATTAGGCTGTATGTGTGTTAAGAGATAAAGCTTACAAAACAAACACAACTGCTATTGACATATTCAGCTGAATTACATGTGAATCATGCCTGCATGAAATTTTTCATAATATCTCTGAACTGCAATTTATTTAAATCAAAATGTTCTAAATGTTTTTCTTAAATGTTTCTCAAAGCCAAACATTCTCTGAAGGGATTGGGTTTTATAATATATAAATTACAATATTATTTTTGCTGATCTATTCTTCTTATAGAAGTGAATAAAACTTGTTCAAATAAAACAGACTGATTTTCTTTTTTGTGCATAATAAAAAATAGTCGACATTTGTGTAGCTGCTCGTTCAGATCCCAACACTATGTCACATTATAGTTATTTTTCATCTCAGTTCTATATCTATTCTGTTCGGACTTTCTGTTTAAACTTGATGCATAATATGAGGGATTCCTCTGTGTTCAGGGTAAAGGAAATCCTCTTTGTTTGAATGTATTAATCATTGTGGTAAGGATATCCCACACGAAAGGAATCCCCAATGTGAAACTATTGCCTCCAGTAATAATGACTGTCATGCTTCAGTATCTCAAACAGTATCTATTGTTTTGCATATGCAAACTTTAAATAAACAAACAACCTTCACCTCTATTTAGAGTCAGACAGCTGATTAGTACAGTATTACTGTGAAATAATTTGTTTCAGTTTCATACATTTCATTCAAGAATAGAACAGAAGCGCGAACTCTTAAAATCCAGCCAATGTCACACTTTTATACATATAATGACCTATAAAGGTTCTAGGTGAAGGAACTTTCAGGCTTTACTTCAGGAATTAATTCAGGCTACACACCTTTTGTAACCATATCCTATGTTTTTGTAAATGGTGGAATGAAAAGTAGGGTAAGTCTACCCATTAAGCCCACATACCCTTTAAACCTACTTCCAAATCAAAGTCAAATTAAAAAAGGAGAAAATCATATTTTATGCAGCTCATTATTTTAACCAATCCAGTGATGTGTTTCTTCCCTGATTTTTTTTTATTATGCACCAATCACATTTGGCAATGATAAGTTGGCAATGATAAGCCCCACACATGTGCATGTTGTCTCAGGGGACCTCATAAAGACACCCCAAAACGTTAGTGTTTCAGGATCCTGCAGAAATCAACATTTATGCATTTTTTTGCCATTTCTTTGGTAAGTACATCGATATTATGTCAAATAAGAGATATGTATTGTTTTGGAACAAATAGTACTTTATCATTTTATATCATTTTCCTTTAAATGGATAGATGAGTTTTATTAGCTTGCTCATAAAGTTAATCTCAAGGTCAAACCATTGGCCTTACTCAAAGTTTGACTGCCAAAGAATTAAGCATGTGAACTACAAACACTAATTCAATTAGGGCATTTAAGTAGCTTTTATAAATGTTTTATAAATAAAAAAAATAAAAAATAAAAATTCTGGTGTGCATCTTGAAACAAAAGAATGGCTCCGATATATTTTTTGTGTGTAAGTTGCTTTCAGTTAAAACAGCTCAAAATCACATTTTTGTCTAGGACTCCTTAAGCCTGGTCTATGAAACCGGGGACATATGTTTTGTGATTCATTTTACATTCATTTACAAATAAATTGTTTTGTAGATCAGATCATTTTCATAAAATAACTTTTTTTTAAAAAGATGGACTTAAATGGTACAGCGCCACAAAACCCAGTATAGCAAATACAAGCTTGACAGATTTCTTAATGTGGGCAAAATGAAAATTACTATGATGCTTAGTCCACAGTATATTTAAGCTCCATTCATGTTTTTGTAAACATATCTTACATTTTAAAAGAAAAACATTGTCTGGGCAGTCATGGCCTAGTGGTTAGGGAGTTGAACTGGTAACCCAAAGGTTGCTGGTTCGATTCCAGAACCGGTGGGAAATGACTGAGGTGCCCTTGAGCAAGGCACCTAACCCCTAATCGCTCCCCGGGCGCCACACAAAGGCTGCCCGCTGCTCTGGGTGTGTGTATCCACGTTTGCAGTGTGTGTGTGTTAACTACTCACTACTCTGCTCCTAATGTGTGTGCATTAACTTGGATGGGTTAAATGCAGAAGTCAAATTCCAAGTATGGGTTACCATACTTGGCCGTCACGTGTCACTTTCACTTTCACTTCATCATTACTCACTGTGAAACCATTAAAGTCCACCTGTGTTTCAATGAGAAATCCCTCTAATTACAAACTTTGATTAATTTTCTGAGTGAAAGTGTTTAAAGATAACAGTTATTTATGTGCTTTTACACTAACCTTTCACCTTACCTTACTTACTACCTTCATTTACAATAAAATTTAGATAGGCCTACAAATTGCACACTGTTTAGCACCATTATATAATAGATGTCTGCTAATGTGCATCACTTGTTTTCAGCGAAAGGTGCACAAGACGGTGCCTCCTTCTTCCACTTACTGTCGTGAGGACCACTCAGAGTCTTGGTGGGTATAGAATTCAATTTGGAGCTCTGGAAGTCTGGAAAAATTCCAGCTCCTGGTGGACAGGGCTCCAGGGGCTTCATGGCAGATGCCCAAGCCCACTTGGGCTCACTGTGGTCGGTCAGAGAGATCAAAGTTGACTGCGATGGATCACTGGAAGTATGAAACCTACAGGAAACGACAGGCTGATTTTGTGAAACTCCATCCCAAGCAGGATGCACCATCACGAATAAAGCTCGGACGCCCCTGGGGGAATGTCATCCTCAAAAAATGGACAAAGTCCAAAATGGACTTGAGAAGGAATTTTTTTTTGAAATACTTCCCTGTCACAGAATAAATATATTTTAAGATGTTTTACTTCTTTAAAATCAATAAAGTTTTATATTTTGTGAAACAATCATGATGTGGGCTTCTGGAACACTCCCAGGCTTAAATGGTGCCAGACTTCTGACTTTATTCATAATATACAGGTACCTTAATTTTATATTCTAAAATGTAAATTAACTAACTAATTCCTTTTCAAATGAGAGATAAATCAAGCATTTTAACAAATGATTTTTCTTATAAACCATGTCAATATCTATGAAAAACTTTTAAACGTAGATTTTGCTGGGCTTAATGGGTACACTTACCCTACTTGTATTAGTTGTGATATTGTGCAGAAGGATAATCTTTCAGTGGCAATAGCCATAAATATAAAAAAAAGTCACTTACACAATTTGTCAGTGATTTTTAGAAAATATATTTGTGAAAGTGCATGATAAATCAACAATCATGACAATTAACAGAAAAATTAAATTCTTTATACACAAGCTAAATAAATGTCACCTGTAAATACATTTAGAAATAACACAGAGAGAGAGAGAGAGAGAGAGAGAGAGAGAGAGAGAGAGAGAGTTCCTGTTCCTGTGGTCTGGGAAACCATTGGATGGCCCATCAGTCGAATATTGGTTCAGAGAGAGTGAGCGGGTCTGGGACGCTGCACACCACATCTGCAGAGAGCAGTGCGCAGGCAAAGAAATGAAGCAGACGCCCGGAGAGCCGAAACACACTCATTCCAACCGGGACAGAAAATGTGTCTCTCCGCCCGTGACATCAAGATGCACCTGCCCTGCAAGAACCCTGAACAGACACTGTTAGTATCTTTCAAATTTCACCTTCAAACTATACTATCACTGTCTGCAAACACTCCCCTCTATTACTTATTGCTCATCTGTAAATTGGCTTCATCCCTGGCTTGAGTCTCTGTTCTGTAACAACTATTATTACTTCTTATATAAATAAGGTATACATACTGTTAAATGACAAACAGTGTTAAATACCAACACTGTGTACAAAAAATAAAAAAATAAAACGTGTGTGTGATCACATTATCTGTTTCAGTCAACAGCAGCACGGAGAGCAAGTTAAGCAAACATTTCTTCACTTTAATACAAGTTACAGCAAATCAAAGCCTGAATGACATCAGAGATCATGTTGAAAAATACAGCACAACTTACAGTCATGTACAGTGGTTATAAAACGTCTACCCATCCCTGTTAAAACAGTTTGGTTTAGTGATGTAAAAAAAAGAAAGAAAGAATGATAAATAAAATCTGAACTTTTCCACCTTTAATGTAAAATTACAGCTATGCAATGCCACTGAAAAAATGACTTCAGAATGAACTAATAATCAAGCTCATAATACATGTCTGTATTCACCTGAAGTGACTCTGATTAACTCCAAATAAATCTCAGCTGTTCTTGTAAGATTTTTCTGACATCTTGGAGTATTTTAGGATGTAAATTAAAGACTCATTAAGTGAATCTCCTTCGTCATGTTTACTGACCAGCATTATGTGGCAATAGCCAAAATCATTAATACATTTGACATTTTTGTAGAATATAAACAAGTTTTTATGGCAACCATTTAAATGACTATAACTCAAAAATGATTAAAAACTTGAAAGCAGAATTTTTTTTTAACATTTTGTGCATAAATCTTAAAATGTATTTCTGGGTTAAACATGTTTTGTTTAAATAAAACTGTTCTTGGGTTCTGCAAACTCACCTACAGTAAACTCGCTACATGGAAAGATAATTATTATTTTGTAAATATTGTTTCACTTATACACTTGTATTACCTTATGAACTGTGATTACATTATAAGTTGCTACTGTGCCTTCATAATGTAATACATTTCTCATGCAATAACCTATTACATTATGTGAAAAATCTTTATTACATTGGAAAAATTGTATTATACACACTGTAAAAAAAAATTACATCCCCAAGTCAAAAATGTAAAGTGACCGATAACATCTAAATTTTTCAATTAGTCTGACGTATTATTTCTCATTGAGCCAATGTTAACAGACTATTGCAACAAGAATTGCACTTGGGCCAATTAAAAAAAATAGATGTTATCGGTCACTTGAAATTTTTGATTTGGGAGGGTTAGAAATTTTTTACAGTGCAAGATTTAATACATTTTGACCAAAATTATTACATTATAAACATGTAATACATCTTGCATTATGTGAAATGATTACATTATGCTTAATATTATGAGCAGCTACAAGTGTTTTTATTTATTTATTGGAGGAATAACTATTTCACACCTGCTCCATTTCTCATTGTTGTTTTTCTCATGCGCCAGATGCTAAACAATAGAGTCCGGCTTGCGGCAGAATACCATTACGAGAGTCTGTGGGAGATGCGAATAGCTTGTGGGCTCTGACAGACCATCAGAGTTACAATACAGTGAGAGAAAGGGAATTCCATCCTCTCAGTCATTCCTCTGCCGCCTTCAAAAGACACTGTTTCACATTGACTTTACACCTTATATGATAATGTCTTAAAGGGGTCATATAATGGTACATGCACTTTTACAAGTTGATTGTACTGAAATGTGTGTTGGCAGTGCCTGTACACAACCATCATAAAATGATAGAAATCCATCCAGTGTTTTTTTTTTTAAATCTTCTTATACGTTTCCCCCCATCTCAAATCAAGCTGTTCGATATTGTGATGTCACAAAATCGACGCCCCTCCCATAATTGCTGATTGACAGGTGTGTTTCAACACAGACCCGCCCTTGCTCGTGAGCGAGCTGTCAATCATAGCCCGCGCGGACCGGCGCGGTCATTGTTGATAGCTGGAGCACTGTCTGTCTATGAGCAGAATGGCGGTGTTCTGTTCTTGGGTGTAATAACGAACACAGCAGTCATATTGATGTTCCTAAATCCGAACCGCTGAAGACGCAGTGGCTGAGTTTTTTTTCGAAGGGAATATTACTCACGATCAACGTCAATGCTTTCATGTTTGCGCGAATCATTTCACACACCAGACTGCTTTACAAAGGAGGGTCAGTATAAAGCTGGATTTGCTAAGAAGCTGCTCCTGAAAAAAGGATCGGTACCAACTATTTCTGTTCCTGCTGCACCTCCAGAAGAACTGAAGTGAGTGTAACGTTTTATTAACCTTTATATTAATATTTATATTAATCTTTGCTAATCGCTTGCACGCTTCATGAATGCGGCTATTTTTACACTCAGGGTACATTATGGCATGTTTTCTATGTACGATGTTCTCAATATAATGAATAATCCCACGTTTATAATGGTTATTGTGTTATTACAAACGGTGTCTGCACAGAACAGAGGGGCGGGGTGAGCAAAGCTCATTATCATTTAAACTAAAGACACATGCACTTAAACGGCGTGCTGAAAACAGAGCTGTTTTTGACCAGGTAAAATGAGTGTTTTCTGACAATACTAATGAGAATTTTTTATTAAAGTATATTACAAACTTTTAATTTAGACCCTAAAGAATCATATTAGCTTGTACAAAAATGGCATTATATGACCCCTTTAATAGATCAAACTTGAACTTGGCCTAAAGCATCATCACTGTCAGCACAGCATTGTATTTACTCTTTGTTTTTCTTCTGCTTTATGTGTAAATGTCACTCAAATCGATGCACAGAGAGGAAAAAGAGAAAAAGACCCTATGAAGGCGTTCATTCCCTCACCTGCCCACGTTATAAGGTGACATTATGGGAAATATAAAAAATGTATGCAAATATATAGTGTGAGAAAGAGGTTAGTGGAGGGTGATTATGTTGCACAAAATCAATGGGGTCTTGTGAAAATGGCAATAAATATTTGCTTATATAAATTCTATACTTTTTTTTACAGTCTCTTGTTCAGTGATCCTTGTAAAAGTACTCTAAAAATAATAATCATACCTCAGTAATGTGCACAAGTTATCAAAATGACCATCTCTGAAATCCCTTTAATTTAAATAAATGCAGTGTATTGTGAAGAATAGTTGTTTTTAACAACTGAAAAGTTTGTTTTAAAATAAATGTTATTCCTTTAGTGTAACTTATATGGGTTTTCGAATTCTGTCTTATTCAAGCAGATTTTTTTCTTGTTCAAATGTTTTATCCTTCTTGTATTAGATTATTATTGTAGAGCCACCAGTAAGAAAAAAAAAGGTTTAATCACAGTTTATTTAGTATCTTTTTTTATTTACAAATTTCAGTTGCCCTGTACATGCACAGTTAAAATTCATATTTGTTAAATGTCAAAATATATATGATAGGCATAGGTATAATGATCATTATAATGCAATTCACACATAAACGTAAGTTGATGTCATGCTTCACACAATGAAATTGTGAAATACATTGAAATTATTAATGAATGCATGTGCACCCAACAATCAACGTATAACCCTCTTTAGAGAGTCTGTAGGTGCCATTGCTACATAGATGCCTTATAAAAGTGTTTATTTGGACTTTGATTCCGGCTTGTTTTGCAGGCACTTCTAGCCTAAAGCAAGATTTATCACATACATCATTACAAATGAACATCGGAATCCTCTCCATATCCACAGTGCAACTGGAAAAGACAACAGTTCATCAGATACACACATTTTCAATACATGCATTAATAGAAGAACAATGTGAGGCAACTCCACTTGCTTATATGTCCATGGAGATAGAGATGTTTAGCTGATATCATAATTTAAAATTGGGATTTTGAGATTTTTTGCAACACTTTGTAATTGTGCTGCTGTGCCGTTGCATGTGGAGCATTGGTTATGGACTGCGCGGGACTGTCCCGTCAACAGCAACATCAGCAGGAAACCAAAGCAGAAAAAAGATTTTAATGCAATTATTATACAAGATGTGTTTATGAGTATAAAAGACCTCCAATATATTCGACAATGACGTGACAATGACAGTATACATGATAAAAAAAAAACGACATAATGGGAATGAATGTACATCGATATATAATGAAAAAGTATTTTAAAATGATGAATTTACTAATAAACATGTAAAAAAAAAAAATCCTATCAATATAGATCATATATCAGCTGAAATAATAATGTATTTGTTCATTGAAAACTATTTAAGTTCTGTACAAAGTTACATATGCAGTATTTTATATTTTAAAATGCCAAATTTTAAAGCTAGAAAGAAACAAAAGTGTTGATAAATCTAGTGAATCAAGTAAAAAGCATCATGTAACTCACCAGCAATATAGACATCATTATGAGATCAGATTTAATTTCTTCCAACAGTCCAGTAATTAGATAAAAACCTATTTTAGTTCCTGAGCTGCATTTATATTCACCGTGAGCCGACCCATCAACAAATGATGTTATCCACTGATGTTTCCCAAACAAATTTGCATATGTTACTCCATGCGGATAGATTCCATGCTTTATAGTCACAATCATAAACAAAGAAGCATAAAAAAGTAAACAATGTCATCTGTTGCAGGCATTCGCTCAATGTGTTGATAGATTGTGGTAAATGAGAAAGGTCAGTCGTGGGCAAAATTTTTGCAAATCCTCCCACAGTCCCATCATTATTTTGATGTTACTATGGTTTTTTAATTATTCAGTTTTCCATAAGACATACGCAGGGCCATTTATCTTTTAATAGTAATCATCAGAATAAACAGATAAATGACAGATGTCAGATAATAATGACATTTTAAGGGGGCCTTCCTTGTAGAAAAATAACAGTCAAAACCATAATGAAATATCTAACTGGTGATGAATATTTACATTCATCATAACTAACAATTTTAACTTTATACTTGGTGTGATAATTAGACCCCACAAAGGAGGAAATCCCACCAACTACATTGTTATAGCAATAAATAGGAGATTATTCATGCACTGGAATGAACCGTCAGCAGTAAATACAGTCAGAGGAAAATAAAGCCCTGCTTTGCATACTCTGCCTTAGAAAACAAAGTGAGTAAATTTCATGCAGACATAAATGTATAAAATCTCACTCTTGATATTTAGATATTCAAATTCAAATCTATATTATTTATTAATGAACAACTCAATACAATATGTCAAAAACAAAATGAGTATTTATTTATGACTATGAGTGAGTTTTAAATACATTTCAAAAAGAAAGCCTTTCCAATTGACCATCTAAACCTCTAACATCTTCATATAAACCGACATTGACAGTGAATCTGTCACATCTGTTTTATGGTTTTGTTTCATAAGTTTATGTTTTCAATATATTTTATTTTGAAATGTCATGGTTCCTGTTTGTCATGTGATTCCTTGTCCCACAGGGTATCTTGTATCCCTTTAGTTCATGTGTGATTTTCTTATATGTGACCCTGGACCACAAAACCAGTCTTATGGGTAATTTTTTTTGTTTTTATTGAGATTTATACATCACCTGAAAGATGAATACATAATCTTTCCATTGATGTATGGTTTGTTAGGATAGTACAATATTTGGCCGAGATACAACTATTAGAAAATCTGGAATCTGAGGGTGCAAAAAAATCAAAACATTGAGAAAATCTCCTTTAAAGTTGTTCATTTCTATTGGCGATTGTGCTGCATCCATTCACACACAAAAAAAAAGTTTATATTTAAGGTGGGAAATTTACTAAATATCTTCACGGAACATGATCTTTATTTAATATCCTCATGATTTTTGGCATAAAAGAAAAATCTATAAAATTTTGACCCATACAATGTTTTGTTGGCTATTGCCACAAATATACCCGTGCGACATAAGACTGGTTTTGTGATCCAGGGTCACATATAATGTATCCTATTTTTCCAAACAAAATCAAAGAGCCTCTTATCAATCTCCCTATATTTTATCATCAACCTAAAGAGCCATTAGCTGTATAAGTTAACTGGGATATACCTTCTGCTTTGGAAATCAGAACTCTCCCCCTTAATGACAAGTCTCTTAAAAGCCACTGATTAAACGTCCTCCGAGTTTTTTGGATAATAGGGCTAAAATGTAATGAACTTCTGTTTTTTTTGTTTTTTTTTATCCTTGTTTATTGTAATTCCTAGGTATTTGACTTCTGTTTTGACTGGAATGTTACAATAAGAAGCCACTGAACATTCTTTGACCGCCATAAGTTCACACTTCTTAACATTCAGATAAACACCAGGTGCTTTAGAAAACTCTTCTATAACTTTAATTGCACTGGAGGACTCTCATGAGGCCTCCCTGCTGGATCAGCCCTAGAGCTGGATGCGCTCCCCTTATCTAGGGTCCCTTGTAAGAGTACCCAGCCTCCGCAGTGTTTCAAAGCACTGTGTAGATCCAGGATTATGTAGAGTTACCCCTTCGTTTGCAAGGGTTATAAAGCGCTATGTTGAGTTCGACTCTTCAGGATGCCCGTCTCTATGTTCTGGTTTAAAAAATGTAAACAATGTTATCTGTTGCAGGCATCATGACTGGGATAAATAAGAAAGGTCAGTTGTGGGCAAATTTTTTGCTAATCCTCCCACAGTCCCCATCAATATTATGATGTTACTATGGTTTTTTAATTATTCAGTTTTCCATAAGACATACGCAGGGCCATTTATCTTTTATTAGTAATCATCAGAATAAACAGATAAATGACAGATGTCAGATAATAATGACATTTTAAGGGGGCCTTCCTTGTAGAAAAATAACAGTCAAACCATAATGAAATATAATAATAATAATAATAATACATTTTATTTAAAGGTGCCTTTCATGGCACTCAAGGACACCTTACAAAATTCATAAAAAAGACATTAAACAATCAAACCAGTACAGCAACAAACATTAAACCACATAAAAGCCTGCCTAAACAGATACGTTTTAAGACGAGATTTAAAAATTGAGAGACTAGAACTGTTGCAAACTTCTACAGGAAGAGAGTTCCATAAATGGGGAGCAGCATAGCCAAAAGCTTGTGACCCCATAGAAGTTGCCCGAGTGCGTGGCAGAACAAGTGTAAGTGCAGAAGCAGATCTTAGAGTGCGGGAAGGAGTGTGTATATGAAGAAGATCTTGAAGATATGAAGGAGCCAAATTGTTAAGTGCTTTGTAAGTTAAAAGTAAAATTTTAAAATTTCCACAGAATTTGACTGGGAGCCAGTGCAACTTCTGTAAAACAGAGGAAATGTGTTCAAAAGTGGAAGTTTTGGTAATGACTCGAGCTGCAGCATTTTGTACTAACTGTAATTTATGAAGAGATTTGGAAGGAACCCATAAAACAAAGCATTACAATAGTCGATTCTTGATGTTACAAGAGCATGCACAAGCGTAGCAGTACTCTTGAGTGAAAGGACAGGACGCAGATGATTTATATTGCGAATATGGAAGAATGCAGAACGGGTAACTCTATTAATGTGAGATTCAAAAGACAGAGTTGTGTCAAGAATGACACCCAAACTTTTGACCTGATTCGATAGAGGAACAGAACAGTTATCTATTTCCATGGAAGAAATATTCAACTTACTTATTGTGTTTTTTTATCCATCAAGAAGAATTTCTGTTTCACTGATGTTCAATTTTAGAAAATTACTTGAAAACCAATTTTTTTATTCACTTAAGCACTCACCAAGAGCAGAAGAGGGAAACTTTGAAGAAGGTTTTGAAGACAGGTAAAGTTGGGTGTCGTCGGCATAACAATGAAAATGGATATCATATTTCCTAAAAATGTTGCCAATAGGTAAAAGATAAATAATAAACAGAAGAGGTCCTAAAACAGAACCCTGGGGAACACCAGTGACAACAAAAGTGGGTTTTGATTTGAACTGTTTAAGTTGTACAAATTGAATGCGGTCTGTGAGATAAGAATGAAACCAGCTTAAAGCCATACCAGTAATTCCAATAGATTCCAGCCTGCTCAAAAGTATGGGATGTGAAAAGGTGTCAAATGCTGCACTAAGGTCAAGAAGTATAAGTATTGATAAAAGACCAGCATCAGCCGCTAGTAATAGATCATTTGAAATCTTTACAAGTGCAGTTTCAACACTGTGAAAAGCACGAAACCCTGATTGTAACTGCTCATATAAACTATTGCAAGAGAGATGTTCGCGGAGCTGAAGAGCAAAATTTTTTCCCAGGATTTTTGACAAAAACGGCATCTTGGAAATAGGTCCAAAATTCTTTGTGTCTGTCCCAGGTTTCTTAAGAATAGGTGTTATAACAGCAGTTTTAAGTGCAGTAGGGACAGTACCAGTAAGAAGTGATGTATGCATAATATCAGTGATTAAAGAGGAAAGAAATGATAAACCAGCTTTAACCAAGTGATATCTAACTGGTGATGAATATTTACATTCATCATAACTAACAATTTTAACTTTATACTTGGTTTGATAATTAGACCCCACAAAGGAGGAAATCCCACCAACTACATTGTTATAGCAATAAATAGGAGATTATTCATGCACTGGAATGAACCGTCAGCAGTAAATACAGTCAGAGGAAAATAAAGCCCTGCTTTGCATACTCTGCCTTAGAAAACACAGTGAGTAAATTTCATGCAGACATAAATGTATAAAATCTCACTTTTGATATTTAGATATTCAAATTCAAATCTATATTATTTATTAATGAACAACTCAATACAATATGTCAAAAACAAAATGAGTATTTATTTATGACTATGAGTGAGTTTTAAATACATTTAAAAAAGAAAGCCTTTCCAATTGACCATCTAAACCTCTAACATCTTCATATAAACCGACATTGACAGTGAATCTGTCACATCTGTTTTATGGTTTTGTTTCATAAGTTTATGTTTTCAATATATTTTATTTTGAAATGTCATGGTTCCTGTTTGTCATGTGATTCCTTGTCCCACAGGGTATCTTGTATCCCTTTAGTTCAAGTGTGATTTTCTTATATAATGTATCCTATTTTTCCAAACAAAATTTGGATATATTTTATCATCAACCTGAAGAGCCATAGCTGTATAAGTTAACTGGGATATACCTTCTGCTTTGGAAATAAGAACTCTCCCCCTTAATGACAAGTCTCTTAAAAGCCACTGATTAAACATCCTCTGTGTTTTTTGGATAATAGGGCTACAATGTAATGAACTTCTGTTTTTTTGTATCCTTGTTTATTGTAATTCCTTTGACTTCCGTATTGACTGGAATGTTACAATAAGAAGCCACTGAACATTCTTTGACCACCATAAGTTCACACTTCTTCACATTCAGATAAACACCAGATGCTTTAGAAAACTCTTCTATTACTTTAATTGCACTGGTTGCACATTTGGTTATCATTTTGGAGAAAGAGGGTGGTGTCATCTGCTAACTGTTATAACAAGTAACCTTTAAAGGAGAACTCTGGGTAATTTTTAAGTTAATCTTGATCGTTATACCTTTTTGAGTACTCTCTCTAAAAAAAAATAAAAAAAAACGAACCGGATTGGTGCTTGCAACACGGAGCTGCTACAACTAATGCCAAGAGCTCCCACTCAGCTAAAACTGCAGTTATGGGGGCATAAACATAAAGAGTGTCTTTGTGCCTCTTAACAGACACAAAATGCAATTAAAATGTCTGTCCAACATGAACAGGGCCCTTACATGACAACAAGATGCATTTAGCAACTTAGCCATTGTTTAAATTCACCTAAATAGTGTTTTAGACGGCTAGCAGTAATCTTGCGCTGAAGTCCCGTGGGAACTCAGTTGTAGCCGGAAAAAGGTAAATAGCAGTGTGCAGGTGGGAGGAGCGTAGTGTGTGAAGAGTGAAGATCGTAGTTACTCACAGGTGAAGAAGAAATGGTTTGCGTTTGTGCCGTTCCGTATTGTGGCAACAAAATGCGAAAATACAAGAACTTAAATTTTCATCGTCTTCCTTTCCATGACCTCGAGATTCTGCAGTTGTGGCTAGTTGTTCTTCAACTTGATGATAAATCTTGACTCCCATACAAGTACTATGCGCAAAAGATTACTGCATTTGCAGCGAACACTTTGACAAGGATGACTACACAGACACAACACAGCGGGGTCATGGAAAAGAAGACGATGAAAATTTAAGTTCTTGTATTTTCGCATTCTGTTGCCAAAATTCGGAACGAACAACTGAGTTCCCACGGGACTTCAGCGCGAGACTACAGCTAGCCGTCTAAAACACTATTTAGGTGAATTTAAACAATAACTACGTTGCTAAACACATCTTGTTGTCATGTAAGGACCCTGTTCATGTTGGACAGACATTTTAATTGTATTTTGTGTCTGTTAAGAGGCACAAAGACCCTCTTTATGTTTATGCCCCCATAACTGCTGTTTTAGCTGAGTGGGAGCTCTGGGCATTAGCTGTAGCAGCTCCGTGTTGCAAGCACCAATCCGGTTCCTTTTTTTTTCTATTGACAGTACTCACAAAGGTATAACGATCAAGATTAACTTAAAGGGTAACTAAACCCCTGGTCAGAGCCTGACTCCACCCACTGGCAATATTTGAAAAATGCTGGAAAAGTAGGCAGAGCCCAGTGGAGAGGGGGCGTGCATCTGTGACGTATCTCTCTGCAGGCAAGGGCGTGGTTAACTGGTACTCTCTGACGTCAGAGGGTACCACAACTTCCAATAGGAAAATTCAACTGCAGTAGCCACTGTTCAACCTGAAGAGGGCAGCACTCAGACGTTTTTACACCATATTTTGTAAAATTAAAACACTTTAAACACAAATGTCAAAAAAACTACTTGAATCAATGAACAGCACTATTAAAGCCCCATTCATACAGATCATTAACTAAAAAAAGTTGGTTTAGGGTTTAGTTACCCTTTAAAAATTGCCCAGAGTTCTCCTTTAATCGTACTGGCTTTAATATGATTAGCAAGGATATGACTTATCAAAATGTTCTTTATAGTATGAGTTTGTGTAGTATGAATGCCATGTTGTCATTATCATGTGACCGACCAGCGTCAGTTACGTCACTCAACTGACACTCATAAATCCTCTACCGTGGATAAGGAGACCGTCCATGAACTCTCTTTGCTCCACAGCCAAGGAGGCCATTCAAGAATGTTCTTTGCCTCGTCACGGTCATGAAGGACATTCATGTTCCTGCTCGGCAATGGCCTCCTGACCTACTGAATCCACCATGGTGATCTACTGATCTACTGTGGTGGTCATCGCCTTTGCCAGCTCTGCCCCCTTCAATGCTGGCTCTACCATGGCCATCTGATCCTCCATGGTCTTGTCCACTGCTCCATAGTCTATAGTCTCGATCGTCCAGTGTTCCGCAGCCCAGGCCCACCACTGCTCCACAGTCTAGGTCTACCACTGCTCCACAATCTAGGCCCACCACTGCTCCACAGTCTAGGTCCACCACTGCTCCACAGTCTAGGTCCACCACTGCTCCACAGTCTAGGTCCACCACTGCTCCACCACTGCTCCACAGTCTAGGTCTACCACTGCTCCACAATCTAGGCCCACCACTGCTCCATAGTCTATAGTCTCGTCCAGTGTTCCGCAGCCCAGGCCCACCACTGCTCCACAGTCTAGGTCTACCACTGCTCCACAATCTAGGCCCACCACTGCTCCACAGTCTATAGTCTCGTCCAGTGTTCCGCAGCCCAGGCCCACCACTGCTCCACAGTCTAGGTCTACCACTGCTCCACAATCTAGGCCCACCACTGCTCCACAGTCTAGGTCCACCACTGCTCCACAATCTAGGTCCACCACTGCTCCACAATCTAGGCCCACCACTGCTCCACAGTCTAGGTCTACCACTGCTCCACAGTCTAGGTCCACCACTGCTCCACAGTCTAGGTCTACCACTGCTCCACAATCTAGGCCCACCACTGCTCCACAGTCTAGGTCTACCACTGCTCCACAGTATAAGTCCACCACTGCTCCACAGTCTAGGCCCACCACTGCTCCACAGTCTAGGTCCACCACTGCTCCACAGTCTAGGCCCACCACTGCTCCACAGTCTAGGCCCACCACTGCTCCACAGTCTAGGTCTACCACTGCTCCACAGTCTAGGCCCACCACTGCTCCACAGTCTAGGTCTACCACTGCTCCACAGTCTAGGCCCACCACTGCTCCACAGTCTAGGTCCACCACTGCTCCACAGTCTAGGCCCACCACTGCTCCACAGTCTAGGTCCACCACTGCTCCACAGTCTAGGTCCGCAACTGCCCTGTTGTAATGTGTTTCCCCATGTCCGTGTATTAAAGCCCTCATGTTTGCCTTGTTACTTTGTTATTGTTGCTGTCTTAAGTTTCATGTGTCAGGTCATAGTTTATAGTCAAGTTCATATTTATGGTTTATTTCAAGATTTGGGATTTTGTTTATAGTTTATGTTTCATGTTTTGGATTTTAACCTTATTAAATACACTGCATTTGGATTCATTACATCATCGTCCATGTTTTCTCTGTGATGCACACATTACACGGTAGCCACATTTGTCAGCTACAAATATAATTTACTTGGATTTGTACAACATAATCTCAAATTATGTGAGTTAATGTCACAAAGAGTTCTGTTGTTACAACCTACCCTATTATTGGGGTGAGTTGTAACACAGGCTGGGGATAGATCATAGATGTAACAATGATAGCTAATCAAATTAATGCAAAGCATCAAATTAAACTAAAGAGAAATAGCTAGTTTAGATTATGCAAGTCAAATAACTACATCTACAATTCAATGATTGCTATAGGCAAAAAATAATCTGATCTTTTTTACTTTCCTGAAAATTTTCCATTTCTTTTGTTAATAAATTGTACAATATTGCTTACAGTAACATACCACTTCTCATGTGAGCTCAAAAAAGTTATGCGATTGTATGATATTGATGGCATCACCATAGCTCTTTTCTGACTTCTCAAACTGACAGTTACAACTGAGCCTGAGTTACAACACTCCCTGGTCTCCCTATTAAACAAACCATATCTTGTTTTTATTTACCGTTTAATTAATAAAAAATTATCTGCGCACATTAACCATATGGAAGATTAAATAAGATTAAATTTGTCCATTTGTATGTAAGATTTACTATATTTCATGGGGTTTTACATTTCTTCAGCACCATAACAATAACTTTCAATATGGTTCAATGGTTGAATGAATAAACAATTATTTGACTTAAAGTAGAATATAAGTAGCCTATGTATTTCTTACCACTGAATTGTATAGTTTATCGGGGCATGCTTCTTTTGGTCCGTACCGTAGCCTAAACAAAAACTTCTCGATTAACATCATGTTCCCTTTCGAAAGGGAACTCACACTGTGTAGATGACGCTATGGGGAACGCCCTCCATGTGAACCGGTGTCTAAAAAGCTATCCAATCATGACAATCGAATTTGACTGGCGAATTTATACTTACTAGTGTGACCCGGAAGTATAAAAGGGGCGCCTAGAGAACACTGTAAAAAAAAATTACATCCCCAAGTCAAAAATTTCAAGTGACCGATAACATCTAAATTTTTCAATTAGTCTGACGTATTATTTCTCATTGAGCCAATGTTAACAGACTATTGCAACAAGAATTTCACTTGGGCCAATTGAAAAATTTAGATGTTATCGGTCACTTGAAATTTAGAATTTAGAATTTTTTTACAGTGAACATGCCATCCTCTTTTCATCTTCAGGGATTGTTTTGTCTGATTTGCAATCACCTGAAAAGAAGTGTGTGGATCATGGGGTTCCCAGATGGAGCTCGCTGATGAGTTTGAGAGAGGTGTTTCTCTCTCACACCCACCAGAAGCTCACGAGGGCGAGCTGCTGGATCAGAGGATGTAAGTGATAACACATCTTCATCCAGCAGCTCACCCAAGTGCTCTGCTGGCAACCAGCCCGAGAGAGCAGGAGCTGGCTGATGAGGGTGAAGAAGAGGTATAACCTTAACCCTCACAGCCTCCCTGCCCCGCATATGATGAGCTGTTGGGTGTTATGGAGCTTGCTTCAGCGAATCCACGCCCAGACAGCCAGGGGAGCCTGGCCCATCCCGGTTTGAGGATTGGAGACAGGGCCAGAGGTTCAGTGTCGCCTCTCGCGCTCCTCCTCTTCCTACAAGGAGTAGGTCGCAGAGGAGGCACGACTCAAGGAAGAGGAGGGATCTGAGGGAGGTGATCCAGCACAGGCACTCCCAGTGTCAGTGAAGGATCCCCTTCCTCTGAGGGTGCAACATGACATCATGACTTTGCGTAAACATACACGCCACTTTCAAGTCAAAAGTGGCGTGTTATCTATACGCATTTTGAGCTATCCGCGTGTATGTTCACGCCGAAACGAACCGTCATCTTCCGCGTGTATGTCTACGCCGTTAAATGTCCGAGCGAAACGGAGCAAAACGTACGTGAAATAATCATGTTGGTCCCCTTTGGAAAACGTGTACCGGTAGATGTCACAGTTTAACAGCCTCAGACGTGAATCTTACACGTACCATTATCCCCGGACGTTTGCTAATCCTACCCCTAAATCTAATCATAACCATTTCTTAAAACTATAGGCTACAATTATAAAGAAAAACAACAGACAGACAAGTATAATCACAATAATTTATTTAATGAGAAAATGTCAAAATCGGTACCAAAAGTTGTTCACGTGACGATGTGTCGCAGTCCTCTCTGGCAGTGGTTTTGTATGAGGTAACAGACAGAGCAGAATTTAAGTTATTAATTCAAATCCATGAAAACGTTAATCCGTCTTCGGTTCGGTTCGCTCCCTCTGAGGGCTGCGCAGCAGTGCGCGCTTCATTTCAAATGTGAATGTGCATGACGCAATCTGTGACGAAGCAGGCGAGAGCCAATGAGCGTTTGATATTACTGCCGTAACCATAGTAACCTGTCGCTTCTTGAGGGCGCAATTTTTGAATTTGAATTCATAACAAGCGCGGGGTTTGACGTTTACGGTCAATATGACGATTACTGGATAAAGGGCTGAGTTTGGATCTTTTTCTTGCAAATAATATATGGATTCTGAAGGTTTGGATTACATCAAGCTAATAAAATTGGTGTATTTTGTGAATCGATGTTGTGTTGTAAGGTTAGTATAAATAAATTATTGTGATTATACTTGTCTGTCTGTTGTTTTTCTTTATAATTGTTGCCTAGGTAGTTTTAAGAAATGGTTATGGTTAGGTTTAGGGGTAGGATTCGTGGCTCAAACTATCTTTTAATGCCATATTGTTCATAAAATGCCATTTTCCTACATATCTGTCCATTACGTTTTATCATTTTAATATTGTCCATAAAATGGGTATGTTTAGGTGTGGGAGTAGAGTTAAGGGATTTTACATTTATAATCTATACAATGGTATAGGAAATTGTACAGATATCTTCAAGATATGGCAAACGTGTATGGGCGTTAAAATGTGACATCTACACGTTTTCCAAAGGGGACCAACGTGATTATTTCACGTCTTGTCGTGATACCGGGGAATCGATATTTTTTTTCCTAGGATGGTAGGAGAAGATTAACCCCAGTGACGGGTAGGTTTAGGGACTTTTAGGGAGTTGGGGTAGGTCATATCTATACAGTAATGTAACGTTAAGTCAACGGCGTTGATAAACACGCTGAAAAGCGATTATGCGTGTTGATTGCACGCCAAAAATGGAAATCGAATTGGCGTGTCATACATACGCCATTTCATGAGATCAGTCTGGAGGGTGAATAACAACCACCCTCTCCTCTCTTCTTCCTCTCCCCCCTATTTCCTTTACCCCAGGCACTTCTTACATCAGGCCTGAGGCCTGGACCGATGATGATGTTTTCCCATTAAACTTAATGCTTCGGAAGGTCTGGAGTCAGGCTTGGTAGTGAGTGCATCCTTTCTAGCTTTTGGGTGGTAGGCCTTCATTCAAATAATACAATTTAGGCCGCCGCTCTACGAGCACCAGGATGATCTTGGTAGGTCTTTATTATAAGATTGTTTAACTTTAGACCTCGGTTCCCTGTTTAGAAAGTATTAAGGGGTATGTTTGATAGGAAATTAGTGTCACGGATCCACTCAGCACACCTCAGCCAGCGTCAACTCAACACACCTGGTCTCGATCACACTCACCCGAATTCTGATTATCTGCACCTGCAACTCATCACTTCACATGCCACGCTCACTCTGGATATAAACCCCAGTCACACCACAGTTCACTGTCTGGTCTCGTCTTCAGACGTCTGTGACTCCCCAGCGTTATTCCCAAGTGTCTCTGTGATCCCGCAAGTATTCTCAAGTTCAGACTTTCCATAACTCTCTGTGTGTTCTCTGTCTGTATCAGTGATCAGCTATTACCTGGATAACCTCAAGATCAAGACTCGTTCTGTTTGTCTCCACCAGCGAAGCTTCCTGAATCCCAGCTCATTGCCCTGAGTGACTATATCTGTTCCATGCATACTAAAGACTCTAAGTTCAACGTTATATTCCCTGAGTTTGACCTTTTGTGCTTCCTTGCTATCCGGAGCTGCATACAGTGTCTAAATAAACCTTTGTTACCATTATCTCTGTGTCCTCGTCCATACAGTGGTGTGACAGAAGACCGGACCACACACTATGCAGGCTCCCACGGCTTCCGGAATCTCCGCTTCATCCATCGAAACCTCTCAGAGTACCCCTGTGCACGCAGCCGTCACCCAACAACCCACACTTCAAGAAACACTAAGGGAATTCCGTCATACTCTTCTAAACTACCGACCTGCCTCAGTAAGTCCCATGGCCAAACCTGCAAATTACTCGGGCGACGGAGAGTGCAAAGGATTTCTGCTACAGTGCAAGCTTTATATGGAGGTAAACGCTGCTCAGTTCATTTCTGAAAAAGCCAAAATTGCTTTCATAATTTCCCTGCTCACAGGTCGAGCGTTGAACTGGGCTCAAGCTCTCTGGGATTCCGATGCACCTGCATTACAGTCTTTCGACGGGTTCCTAAATCATTTCCGTACTGTGTTTTCTCAATCATCCAATGCCATATCGATTCACGATCAGTTGTTTCACCTACGACAAGGCAATTCCTCTGTTTCAGATTATGCTCTGAGGTTTCGGACGATCGCTGCAAGCAGCGGATGGAATGAGATTGCCTTGATGACAGCCTATCGTCAAGGACTCAACTCTGACATCTGTTTACAACTGGCCATTTATGATGACACCATCGGGATTGAAAAACTTATCCAACGCTCAATTCTCATAGCCCAACACCGCACTGCTTGCTTCCAAAATCCCTCTGCACGACCCCCTCGCCTCTCCGAGCCCGTAAACCCTCCAGTACCAGAGCCAATGGAATTCGACTCAGGATGACTAACCACAACAGAACGTAATTGACGTCGTACCAATAATCTGTGTTTCTACTGTGGAGCTTCTGAACACTACCGTGCTGAATGTCCCGTTCGTCCCAGTCGTTCGGCGGTGAGTACAGTTGAACTGCCATTTCCTGTATCAAACCTGAAGCAAACTCCAGTATTACTTACCTATCGAAAACATTCTGTTCCAGCGAAAGCTCTGATTGACTCTGGTGCAGCGGGGAATTTCATCTCAGCCTCTCTGCTCAACCGGTTACAAGCCCGCCGTCGTCGCTTGAATCATCCACTGAGTATTCACTCCATTCTGGGCAAACCTCTCAGTAACAGAAGTATTCTTCACTGCAGTCCCGAGTTACAACTTTCCATCGGGTGCTTACATCAGGAAAGATGTTCATTACTGGTACTGGAGGGCTCCACATCTGATATCGTCCTGGGACGCCCTTGGCTTAGCCAGCACTCGCCTGACATCTGCTGGACATCTGGAGAGGTACGCCAATGGAGTAATTATTGCAAATCGCATTGTTTACGTCCCATCAAGAAGAACTCAACGGCCCCGTCCTTGTCCACTTCTCCTGCTATCCTGGGTTCAACCTCCATCGAGAGTCCGGCCACAGATGTAGCTCCCGAGATTCCACCAGAATACCGGGCGTTCCAGGACGTGTTTAGCAAGCAACTCGCCACCACTCTTCCACCTCATCGGCCATGGGACTGCTCAATCGACCTGCTGCCTGGGGCCACACTACCGCATGGGAAGGTTTACCCATTGTCCATCCCGGAGCAGAAGGCCATGGAGGAGTACGTGGAGGAAGCTCTACGTCAAGGATACATTCGACCATCCACGTCCCCTGCCGCTTCAAGCTTCTTCTTCGTTGGGAAAAAAGATGGAGGACTCCGTCCATGTATTGATTATCGCATCCTTAACGCAGCCACAGTCAAGTACAGATATCCGTTACCATTGGTGCCCTCTGCTCTTGAGCAACTCCGTTCGGCGAAAATCTTCACCAAACTCGACTTGAGAAGTGCATACAACCTGGTTCGTATCCGTGAAGGAGACGAGTGGAAGACGGCCTTCATCACTCCTGCGGGGCACTACGAATATCGGGTTATGCCCTTCGGCCTGTCCAACAGTCCAGCGATCTTCCAGGGCTTCATGAATGAAATCTTCCGAGACATGCTCCACCGGTTTGTGATCATCTACATTGATGATATCTTGATTTACTCCTCCAACCTCGATGAACACATCCTTCAGGTTAAGAAAGTGCTAAAACGCCTCCGTGAGTACCAGCTATACCTGAAGTTAGAAAAATGCGAATTCCATCGTGAATCCATGCACTTCCTGGGGTATGTGATCCGTCCAGATGGCATCTCCATGGATCAAAGTAAAGTGGAGGCTGTAATCAATTGGCCTAAGCCTCAAACCCTGAAAGAGCTGCAACGCTTCCTCGGCTTTGCCAATTTCTATCGCCGGTTCATCCGCGACTACAGTAAGATCTGCGCTCCAGTGACATCCATGGTGAAGAAGGGTATCAAGCGGCTAACCTGGTCTACAGAGGCGTGTCAAGCCTTTGAAACTCTCAAAGAAGCCTTCAGTTCTGCTCCTATGCTGAGTCATCCAGATCCCGAACTACCATTCCTAGTGGAAGTGGACGCCTCCACCAACGGAGTTGGAGCAGTTCTATCTCAGCGGCAGGGGACCCCTTCACGACTTCATCCATGCGCCTTCTTTTCACGGAAGTTGTCCCCGGCGGAGCAGAATTACGATGTCGGTAACCGAGAACTCCTGGCCATTAAGTTGGCTCTAGAGGAATGGAGACACTGGTTGGAGGGAGCCAATCATCCGTTCCAAGTGATTACAGATCACCGCAACCTTGAGTATCTCCGGGAAGCCAAGAGATTAAATCCTCGCCAGGCTAGGTGGGCTCTCTTCTTCACACGCTTTAACTTCACGGTTACTTACCGCCCCGGTTCCAAGAATCTCAAAGCAGACGCCCTGTCACGTTTATATCAACCTGAGTCCTCCACAGAGATCAACGAAACCATCCTCCCTCCAACTATGATTGTCAGCCCCATCCAGTGGAATATCGACGAACTCATAGCCAACGCCACCGTTACCGAACCTGCTCCGCCGGGAGGTCCTGAGGGGAAGATTTTTGTACCCACCAATCTCCGTCTTCCCCTCATGGACTCCGTACACACCTCTCCGGGATCTGGACACCCAGGCGGTCAACAAACCCTCTCACTCCTTCAACAACACTACTGGTGGCCCAGCATGGCTCAGGATACCTCCCGATATGTGCAGGGATGCACCGCTTGTGCTATGACCAAAGTACCCCGACGTCTTCCCGAAGGGAAGCTCATGCCACTGCCTTTTCCAAATAGACCCTGGTCCCATCTAGCCGTGGATTTCGTCACCGATCTACCATCGTCCGACTCCAAGACCTGCATTCTAGTGGTCGTGGACAGATTTCCCAAGTCCTGTAAATTGATTTCCCTCTCTGGCCTTCCCACAGCCTTCAAGACAGCAGAAATGTTGTTTACCGAAATCTTCTGCCATTTCGGAATACCAGAGGATATTGTCTCGGACCGGGGACCACAGTTCATATCAAGAGTCTGGAAATCTTTCTTCAAACTTCTGGGGGTATCGGTCAGCTTGACGTCGGGGTACCATCCACAGTCTAACGGCCAAGCAGAAGGTAAGATTCAGGAGATCGGGAGGTACCTGAGGACCTACTGCCATGAAGCTCAGGACCGCTGGAACCAGTACCTCCCATGGGCAGAGTATGCCCAGAACTCCCTGCGCCAGACATACACCGGACTGACGCCGTTCCAGTGCGTTCTAGGGTATCAACCACCTCTGTTCCCTTGGACAGGAGAACCATCGGACGTTCCAGCGGTCCAACACTGGTTCACCGAGAGTGAGAGGGTCTGGGACTCAGCCCATGTCCATCTTCAGGGGGCAGTCCGGAGGTTCCAACAGCAGGCCGACGCACGTCGTAGAGCCACACCCCACTATACTCCTGGCCAGCTGGTGTGGCTCTCCACCAGGGATATTCGCCTCCGGCTGCCCTCTCGTAAGCTGAGTCCCAGGTTCATAGGTCCATTTGCGATACTGAGGCAGGTCAATGAAGTCACGTATCGACTCGCACTACCCCGTCACTACAGGATTGCACCCACTTTCCACGTGTCACTGCTAAAACCTTACACTGCACCTCTCTCTCCCCCTTCCACAGAAGCTGACGCTGGTGATGTGGACCCCACTGACGAAGCCGTGTATCAGGTCCACGCCATTCTGGATTCCCAACGACAGGGGGGCCAACTGCAGTATCTTGTGGACTGGGAGGGGTTCGGACCGGATGAGCGCTGTTGGGTACATCGGGATGACATCTTAGACCCCACGCTCCTCCAGGACTTCCACCGTGAACACCCGGATCGTCCAGCCCCTCGTCCTAGGGGTCGCCCTCGTCGTCGGGGCATACGGCCCTCAGGAGCTGGCCGTGGAGGAGGGGGTACTGTCACGGATCCACTCAGCACACCTCAGCCAGCGTCAACTCAACACACCTGGTCTCGATCACACTCACCCGAATTCTGATTATCTGCACCTGCAACTCATCACTTCACATGCCACGCTCACTCTGGATATAAACCCCAGTCACACCACAGTTCACTGTCCGGTCTCGTCTTCAGACGTCTGTGACTCCCCAGCGTTATTCCCAAGTGTCTCTGTGATCCCGCAAGTATTCTCAAGTTCAGACTTTCCATAACTCTCTGTGTGTTCTGTCTGTATCAGTGATCAGCTATTACCTGGATAACCTCAAGATCAAGACTCGTTCTGTTTGTCTCCACCAGCGAAGCTTCCTGAATCCCAGCTCATTGCCCTGAGTGACTATATCTGTTCCATGCATACTAAAGACTCTAAGTTCAACGTTATATTCCCTGAGTTTGACCTTTTGTGCTTCCTTGCTATCCGGAGCTGCATACAGTGTCTAAATAAACCTTTGTTACCATTATCTCTGTGTCCTCGTCCATACAGTGGTGTGACAATTAGGGTCCTGAAGTTTCCTTTTTTATAGGTAGGCTTGCATACCTTATCATAGGCCTCCTCTTGTGATAGAGTCGTTAGGTTTATGTAGTAGGTGGTGCCAATCTTGGTCACCCAGTGATGTACAGGTTGGCTTCATCTCATAGAGAAATCTCTAGTGAGGCCACCGTCCACAAACAAAATGTTCAGCGTGGGATGTCTTCCCATTTGGGGGTTTTCTCCTGAGGCCACCACTTTGTATAAATCTCCAGATAGACCAACCAAGCCTTGGCCCTCATCGGGCCACCTGGATAGCCACCTTGTATTTGTATAGCAGGTCTCCTCTCACTTCTGAGAGTTGTTATGAGACTATAGCTTTGAACTTCAGATATTGAATATTCAAGTGCCATTCCCACAAGGGCTGCCTTAAATATCTGGCTTAGGCATGTGTACTAGGAGTTTGTCGGAGACGATCTGCTAGTAGCTTTTTCATCCCGAGTCCCCCTGTATCTGAGCGAAGGCTCTTTAGATTTAGATCATCTACAGCTTATCTCTGTAAGGTCTAGTTTTTCCCTGGTACTGGCCTCCTCTTTCTACAAGAGTCGTATAGCCTAATGCTAGTGGATGTTAACCCTTTCACACGCAAGTTTAAAATATTCTGGCTGACCCCCCATCGTGAGTTTTTCAAGGCGACCGTTATTTAGAATGTGTCACTTTATGGTTTCCATGGTGACGCGTCTTTGCTTGTCACGTGACACACCGCAGCAACAACAGAGCTGAATGAATGATGATCCGCTTTTATGTAATTTTTCCTTTTTTATTCAAAATATTCACAAATTTGTTTGATATGGCATGAAATATCTGATATTCCGATTGCCAAATATATGCAAGTGGAAGTGTTTTGTTGTTTAAACACCTTTATAACGATCGCGTTAGTTGAGCTGTATGCGCAATGGGTGCCGCCATCTTAGTTTGTGCCGCAGACGCAGTTCAGAGAATCGGATCTGTTGGATTTACAACACGTGAATTCATCCACTTCTCCTGAAATACATGAAAGTAAGTGGCCGGTGAACTGGGAGAAGAATAGAGTAAACTTTAAAGTTACTTACACAATGTGTATCTGATATGAATAAAACTAATTATAATGGAAAGGATTATTATTGCCTCTTCCTTTGACATCAGTGTGTATTTTACAAACTCTAAGGGCCCTATTTTAATGATCTGAAACGCAAGTGTCAAAGCGCAAAGCGCAAGTAACTTTGTGGGCGGGTCTCGGTGCTGTTGCTATTTTCCCGGCGGGATAAATGACTCTTGCGCCAGGCGCAAATCTAAAATGGGTTGGTCTGAAGTAGCTTCATTATTCATAGGTGTGGTTTGGGCGTAACGTGAAATAAACCAATCAGAGCGTCATCTCACATTCCCTTTAAGAGCAGATGCGCTTTTTCCATAGCGGATTGCTATTGTAACGGTGGATTTGCCAGGCGCGCGCCAGGAGCGGTTCACAGCCACGGAGAGCAACGCTCTCGTCACGGCCGTAAAAGAGAGAAGTTACATTGAAATGGAGAAACCCACCCAAATTAACTTCGGTTAAACAGGCGTATGATAATTTGGGTAAATGTGTAAGCTAGATGTATGCTTTTATAATAAATTATCTATCTATCTATCTATCGTAATAATGTATGATTTGCAAAAATGAAAACTGCTGCTTCTGTGTAGATGAGAGAATTAAAGTGTATTCGCGTTGTGCACACGCTACATTGATTATGGCCAAGCATGCGCCCTTAAAATAGCATATGAATAACATGCGCAACGCGCCACTGACTTTAAACAATTTTTTCCTGGTTAGGGTGCAATTGTTTTCTAAACCTGCAAAATAGCAAGAAGAAACGTTTGCGCCGGAACACGCCTCCTCTTTGCGCTGAACCGCCCCCGGGAGCGCAAGTGTATTTCCTAACTTACCGACGTGCTTCTGTGGAAGGAAAAGTCTGCTTTGCGCGGGTGCAAAATAGGAATGATACATGCGTCGGTGTACAAAGTCACTTGCGCTGGGTGCAAGATAGGGCCCTAAATGTATTGTTTTTTAAGTACTTATATGTCTGAAACCTAAAATAAACATTATGTGGTTGAAAACACTGAAAAGTTGTGATATATGACAGCTCTGAGCGCGCCTGTCTCTGGCTCAGCGCCAGCCAACGCGCAAAAGCACATTTGAATTTAGCAGTTGATCACGTCATGCACTGACCATTCTAATCACGTCGATGTGATTGTACGGACCAGCCTAGACTGATCACACCGGTGTGATCGTACGTGCGAAAGGGTTAAGGGTAGAATATATAGCAGCATAGGTAGCAGGCTATTCTTAAGCTTCCCATGCAGGTATATTCTGGGCGTTGTCAGACCTGTCTCTCTCTGGGAAGAGAGAGTTGGAAGCAGTAATGCTGAGGTCTCCTCTCTCAGAGCTGTATATAGTACTCCCATTTGGGACGGGTTTGAGTACACTCCCTTAGAGCCTAAGCATGCCATGGGCTGCCACTTTTGATAATTGAAGTTGTAGGCGTTTCTATAGGCCTCCTCGATAGGTAGCTTAAGATTGTACTCCCCTTGTTTAAAGGGTCGATAGCGCTCTAGCTGAGTACACTGTCCATTGGCAATGTAAAGTAGGAAAAACAGGGCCCATGAGTACACCCAGCGCCGCCGCTCCCACCACGCGCATCACGCGCTGTGCGTAGGGCACCAAGTGCTGAGGGGGCACTAAAAATAGCCTAATGAAAAAAAATTATAATGCCGATATTATTTCATTAGCCTATAGAAATATTATTAGGCACATTTTAGCCATGTATATGTAACAAAAAAGGGGGAACAAGATAATTTAATTGCTCTAGTCTAGAAAGTACCGCCCCCCCGCGTTGGATGGTCCGTGCCGGTTGTTCGCGCGGGGGCCTTTGCGAAGGACGCGTTCGCGCGGACGAAGTTTGACAGACAGACAGTAGGCAACTTTTTTGGAAATGGCCCCTAAAAGACAGCAGGAGTTAGGATCTGAGAAAAGAAATAACAAGAAACTGCGAGATGATGCCCGTGCATCACTTGCAGGTAAGTCCATGTTTAATAATTCTTAAATACGGGAAATGTGCTGCTGCTAATCGTAACGCGCCTCGAACTTGCTGACATAAATGTTAGCAAACTATGTTATTATAACTTATAACTTCGGTGCAAGCTAAATTGAGATTTTTCTGTTAAACATTACCTATTTTACAAATAACTGACGCCAGCTAGCTGTTACTTTCTTTACTATTTTTCTTTAGATATTGAGCAGTAGTTTATGGTTTATTTTGACGTGACGGTGGTTAATACTTTCTCAGTAAGTTAACGTTAGCAGTCAGTGCAGTGCACATAGTAGGCTAACAATTCCTGTTAAATATATAAAAAATATAAAATGTCATTATGAATGATATAAAGCAAACATTACTGTTGAATTGTGTGCATTATTGCACCTCATTCTATTATGCTTTTATATTATATTATATTTATCAAATAGTTGATAAATAAGGAATAAAGGGGGAGAACTCCTTGGCTGCCATGCTTTCAGTTTTAAATGTTTATAATTGTTTCCGGTATGAGATTCTTTGTTTGAATATTTTGTCTAATAAATGTAATTTATTCAAAGTGACATTGAATTTGGGAAAAACATGTCTGGATTATTTTGATAATTTTTTTTATCTTGCTATTCTGTTTAGTGAAGAAAAGTTTGCACTTTCAAATGTGTGTGTGTTGGCTATTCTACATATGTTTACAAAGTCAGCAAAGCTGTGAAGATTTTACTTTCTCTTTTTAGTGTTCTTAAGTTTTATACTGTGATGCTTCTATTGTGTTATTGTATTGAGTTATATGTTTGGTAAGTTAAACTGACACAAAACAAAAGTTTTTTTTCTCGGGGTCGGGGTGGGGGGCATCATAAAGGAATTATGCTTAGGGCACCAAAATGGCTAGCAGCGGCACTGAGTACACCTATGATATCTGAGGCAAGTTCTGCGAACAAGTATCGCTATCAAGTAGTAGGCCTTCACAGGCCTCCTTGAAGGTGGCTCCACCATCTTGTGGATTTTAGCAATAAATAAGATCATCACGTTTTAGGCTCCCTTTGACCCTTCCTGATCCTAGCCCAGAGCCTGGTCAAATATACATATATATATACATATACATATACATATATATATATTATTTTCCAAGCTAAACCAAAGTCTGGTTAGAAGGTTGAAGGACTCTCATGAGGCCTCCCTGCTTGATCAGCCCGAGAGATGGAGGCGCTCCCCTTATCTAGGATCCCTTGTAAGAGTACCCAGCCTCCACAGTGTTTCAAAGCACTGTGTAGATCCAGAATTAAGTAGAGTTTCTCCTCTCGTTTGCAAGGGTTATAAAGCGCAGGCTTGGGAGGGTTACTTTAAAAATGTATTCCGTTACAGTTACAAATTACTTCATAAAAAAAGTATTCAGTAACGTAATCCAAGTACTATAATATGAAAGTAATGTAACTGATTACTTTGGGATTACTTCAAGGTCACGTATATAAATAAAGTCAAGCAAGAAGAAATATTATTTATTTTTTTATTTTTTTATTTTATTAAGAATTTGGTCCAATGTACAATATTTGCTAAATATACACACGCCTGAATATATATTTATGTAAAGGGCTATACAGACATCTAGTGACTAATGTATGGTATTACAGATTATTTTGTTTTATTTTTAACAAATTTTTAACAAAAAAATAAAAACACAACATTTAACATTTTTACACAATCTACATATTAGTTTATTTTAAAATAGGCCTACATGTTGACTAAAGCCGTGATCTTTCTTAATTTGCCTGACTGGACGTGGGGCGTTGGCAGTGGGAGTTCCCCTATGTTACCTAGACAGCAAACATCCCGTTACGCAAGAAAAGATAAAAGAGGACATTTTGGGTACTAAAAAAAGCTACTCAACTAATTTCTACAAAATAGCAGCGGAACTTCCATGAATTAAAAGCGATTTTACCCGCAGGCAGCATCGTTTCTACTAGCAGCAGTGATTCAATCTGCGTCTGAGGAGATTGTAGAAAGCTGTTATTTGCACATGCACCAGCGCGTGGCACACGTGAGTCTTTACTGGCAACAGAACCAGGAACTACTGTATAATCAAGCAGCGCTTAATATAGTGTTATTATGCCAAAATACTTATTTATTTAGTTTTAAATGAAACCATTGTAATCCTGAAAGTATTCCCCCTTTTTTCAAAATGTAACTATAATCTGATTACTACGTTTTTTGACGTAACTGTAACGGATTACAGTTACTGGATTTTTGTATCCTGATTACATAACGCCGTTACATGTATTCCGTTACTCCCCAACCCTGATAAAGCGCTATGTTGAGTTCTACTCTTCAGGATGCCATATGTTCTGGTTTAAAAAATGTGAGAGACTCTGTTTAGAAAAATAGACAAGCTGTTGGCAAGACTAGGTCAGTAGATTTGATCAGGTCAGCCTCCCTGGTGGCATGTGGGGTTGACTCTATACCCCCTCAGAAAGTGACTGGACGGGACTCCTTTCGGACCCCCTTCCATGGAAGCTGTTGGTTTCAAGCCATTGAGCGGCCTTGGTAGGCTTTTCCTTGTTTGGAGGCCTCTTTGAGGCATATAGCTTGGGCAGTGACCGTAGGGAATAATGTCACTGACAGCCGAAGGGGGAGTTTTTTCAAGGCATTTCAGGTTCAAACTGCCAGTTCTGACATTTTGTCACGAGCCATAATTTGCATGCACTCCCCTCAGCATGGTGGGATTGTACATCGTTCCCCATAGCGTCATCGATGCAGTGCAAGTTCCCTTTCGAAAGGAACGTCTAGGTTACGACTGCTGAACAGTCCCTTCAGACGATAAGTGGATGACATGTTCTCTAGGCGCCCCTATTATACTTCCGGGTCGCACTTGTAGTGGCGTCATAGGCTGTCGCCGGTCAAATTCGATTACCGTGATTGGATAGCTTTTCAGACACAGGTTCACGTGGAGGGCATTCCCCATAGCGTCATCGACGCAGTGTGAGTTCCCTGTTCTCAGGAAAAAGAGGTTACAGTCGTAACCTAGACGTTCTCTTCAATAAGGGTGTCAAATCTATCCTAAATCCTATTTACTCTCACATAATTATAAGTAATTATTCAGTAAAGAGATTGATAAATGAAAGTTAGTCAGTCAGCCAGTAAAACAAAATAACATCTCATTTTTAAATTACGGGAATGCATGGTTTTCTGTGGAAGACAGGAGAAAGCGTGTGATGAGAAGCACATGCAGATCAGAGGCGTGCAGTAAATGAAGATAGAAACAAACAAACCCACAAATTTATGATTTCTGTGCTTTTTACACTATCCAGCACCCTGGCTTAATATTTTAGTTATAAAGTTGGATTTATCTGATCATTATAAAGTGTTTTGATGGATCTCATTTAAATTTTCTAATTTTAAAGCTTTGTATAGGCTAGGCCATATGCACGTTTTAATTGGAAGGTTATTTTACATGATTATTAAATAATAACCTAAAAATAGCCATTAGGGAACTGTATAAGTTATTTTTAGGTTGTTTAAAAATAGCCTATAACTATACCCTTATGCAAAATAATAACCTAAAACTAGCCACTAGGGAACATTCTGTATAAGTTATTTTTAGGTTATTTAAAAATAACTTCCCTGCAACATTTATTTAGGGTCGTGAAATAATAACCTAAAAATAACCATTAGGGAACATTCTGTATAAGTTATTTTTAGGTTATTTAAAAATAACCTCCCTGCAACGTTCTGGGAATGTTATTTTATGGTTGCAAAATAAAAATAACCATTAGGGAACCTTCTGTAGGCTATAAGTTATTTGTAGGTTATTTAAAAATAACCTCCCTGCAACGTTTTAGGAACGTTATTTTATTGCAAAAAAAAATCATAATAATGAAACCTATAAAGAACGTTATTATTTGGTTTTTAAAAAAATAACCAAATGGAAACCAAATACTAAATTTAGGGGAACGTTCTGTGTTTGCAGAGGTAAACCTGCATGTCTATTCTTCCTATGTGAAGTAGCGCATCAAAATTAATTAAAAGTATCAATCCTTTAGTTTAAACATGCTCA
This sequence comes from Leuciscus leuciscus, assembly GCF_965113295.1. Lineage (NCBI taxonomy): Eukaryota > Metazoa > Chordata > Actinopteri > Cypriniformes > Leuciscidae > Leuciscus > Leuciscus leuciscus. The sequence goes on along the minus strand of NC_138742.1, from coordinate 22,047,942 downwards.
TGTGAAAAGCCTTTATATAGTTATGTTGTGTTAGTTTTATTTTTGAGATTTTCTTTTCTTTTCTAGCATTGTATGCATTGTGAACCTAAAGGGATGGTTCACCCTAGGATGAAAATTAAGTCTTTCTTAATGGACCACAAAATTTTTTTTTTTTTTTTTGAATGTCCCACTTGTGCTCATCCATATGGCAGTGAATAGCAGCCAGCATCAAGCTTTTTAAAAAAGGATGGATGAGCAAGAGCAGGGCATTTTTTTTTATCCTCCTTTTGTGGTCCATAAAAGAAAGAAGGTTTTTCGGGTGAACTATCCCTTTAAAGCCTGTCAATCAACATTAGAGAGCAACCCTCAGGCTGGATAACACAACCTCTGCCAGAAGTGTTCTGCGTGTGTTCAGTGATTACAGTAATGTTTATCGTAAACTGTTGCTAAGACCCAGAATCTGCCCTATACCTAAATGATTTACGGTCAGGAGCCACAATGGTCACAATAAGTCATTTCAGATTATTACAGATATGCACATGCTTTTCTCCATGGTTCAAAGAAAAGGTGGGTTTACTTGATGACATAAACACTTATATGCTGAATGTGACCTTTCCATAGAATAAACAAATCCTAAACAAAACAAGCAAACACAATGCAGTTCTAGCAGTGGCATTCACACTGCAGCTGCATTTTTATTGGACTATAATTCTCTGGAGAAGACGTGTAGGTTGAAGTGTGGGCTACAATGGCTGAATCTTTCACTTCAGTTGGAGATCATAAAAACATTTGATGATCAATGAAACTGATAAAAAGTGAAATTGCAAATAGAAACAATTATCAAAACAAAACATTTTAAAATGATGCAATTCTTCTATTATATATTTGATAATATATATATATATATATATATATATATATACACACCATTCAAAAGTTTGGGAGAAGAAATTAGATTTTTCTTTTTTTAAGAAATTAACTTTATTTCAGTAAGGATACATTCAATTGATCAAAGGTGACAGTAAAGACAATTAAAATGTAACAAAATATTTATTTCCCTTTCAAGAGAACTTGTGCTGCGTCGATTGACTGGTGATTGATTGGTGTGATGAGACGTCAGAGACGAGTGACGTCATGGACCAGGAAACTATAAAGCATGCCCAAACAATGCAATGCTAGCTTCTGTGTCTTCAGTAAGCGCTCTCTGTGAAATTGTTTGTCTTATTTGGTGTTGTCTTTCACTCATAAGCATATACATATATAAACATTTGAAGAGTTCAGATGCAAAAGCCTCTAAGTGCCATCTGAAATTTTCTTCTGAAGGATCATTTTTATCAGGCTCATATATTTTTAAGTTAAAAAATTTCACTTAAATGGCAATGCAAATTACCTATTAATTGTCATTTAAGTGAAATCACTTAACCTAAATATACAAGCTTTATAAAAATGATCATTCTAAAATAAAATTTCAGATGGCACTTAGAGGCTTTTGCATCTGAACTCTTCATATATATATATATATATATATATATATATATATATATATATATATATATATATATACATACATACATACAAGAACATACTCGCACTCATGCTCACTACAATGATATACAATATACAATATATATTGTATATCATTGTAGTGAGCATGAGTGTGAGTATGTTCTTGTTGGGAGTTAGATGTTGTAAGCATCGAGGCAGGATATTGTTGAGGACTTGCCACCTCACTCTCCTGCTTATGAGGAGCTGGTGGAGGTTGTGACTCGCGGTGTTGCCAGGTTAAAAAATTACTGGCCAGCTGAGAAGCAGGACGTTCATCCAAAGAGTGAACTGGATGAACGCTTCATGCCCTCGCTAGCGCCGCCTCCTCGTCGGGACCTGCTTATTTTCCCGATTTTCACTCCAAAGTGTCAAGATCATGGAAGAAACCAGTCTCCTATCGCGTGTACACAAACATCACACAATTCATCGATAGTTGGCTATAAAACAGCACAGCTATGGAGCGATACCAAAGGTGGAAGAGACGCTAGCCAGCTATCTCTCCCCTCAGTCTGCATCGTCCCTAAAAACCCCGACATAGCCCACCAAGCCGGTCAGAAGAACTTGGGCTTCGGTGAGTAAAGCATACACAGCGTCTGGTAAGGCTGCATCATGTATACACACCATGTCATTGCTGTAAGCCTACCAGGCGGATTTGCTAGGAGACCTTGATGAGGGCAGGGGTATTAGTTGTGTCGGGCCACAGATCTTTCTCTCCCCAAAGAGACGGGTTTAGACACCTGACCATTACACCAAAAGGGACTTTATTCTAAATAAATAGACATTAACATAGAGATGGTCCCCTCTTTGCATATATAACAGCTTCTACTCTTCTTGGAAGGCTATCGTTGTATTAGTTATGGTCGTGTTGCTGAGCTAGCTAGCGTCTAGTTCAATTTACCCTAACTGGGCAGCTCGAACTGGCCTAACTTTTATCACCACATTGCTGCCATTCAAGACAATATACTGTTAGGATGTCTAACATGAAATCTGGTTTAAAAAAAATATTACCTCAACTTTTAGCGTCAATTTCAGCCATTGTTTGAAGAGAGGCGTCACGTCAATACACGTCCGGTTTTGTTTCAGCTTCTAAGTAACAATATATTTTAGCAGCATTGCCACCCAGTGGATATAATTGACAAAGAGTCAAAAATGGGGTTTGGCGAGTTTAAATTACAGCAATTTGATTGTGGAAAAAAAGGTCAACAGTGCGTTTACAATGCACATTAAAGGTTTAAAGAGGAAGACAAGAGTTTTCTTATGGACGCCCGACTATCGCTTCCTGGCCTCTTCGGCGACATTTGGCAGGGCCAATCTCAGCTCTCAGGAAACATCTACAGTAAACTCCTAACACCGTGCCACCCAAAAACAGAGCATTGCTACCCGAACTCCCCCCAGAGAGAAGGGGGATCGGGGAGGCGCTCTCAACCGCAGCCTTCGAGGGGTAAGACAGATCTAAGGACCGTCATTATCGCCAGAAAGAGACCATAGAACGTGTAAACTTTCGGGGACGAAGCATACCAATTTTGGGCTCTTCCATTCGGTCTAGCTTTACCACCCTGTACTTTCACCAAATGCGTGGATGCAGGACTGCCGCTGTTACATATTCAGGGTCTCTACTAGGAGTATGGCTGCCTCTAAGGCTCTTCTATCAGGAGTATCACTTCAAGAAGTTTGTGATGCGGCAGGCTGATCCTCACCACACATATTTGTGAGGTTTTACAACCTAGACTTGAGCTCTACTCCAGGGGGCCAGGTGCTCTCGTCTTAGTGCTTTTCTCCTTGATTTCACACTTATCTTTATGGCTGCGTGGATATAAACATTCCCACAGCGTCAATCGACACACACTTTATGTTAAGTGTATGTGAGAGTAGCACTGATAAGATTGTGACACACTTTATGACTGTGGATTAATTAAAGAGTCTTTCCTCTTCATCTTCTTGTTTGTGTCGATCATCTACGCAGCATATGTGACATCGTCACGTTAAATGATATATTGTTATAAAACAAACACAACTGCTATTGACATATTCAGCTGAATACGTGTGAATCATGCCTGCATGAAATTTATATCTCTGATAATATCTCTGAACTCCAATTTATTTAAAGCAAAATGTTCTAAATCTTTTTCTTAAATGTTTCTCAAAGCCAAACATTCTCTGAAGGGATTGGATTTTATTATACATGTTATACATATCTGAAAAATGACAACATATATCTTTCAATAATTATTATTTTTGCTGATCTATTCTTCTTATAGAAGTGAATAAAACTTCTAAAAATTTTCTTTTTTGTGCATAATAAAAAATAGTCGACATTTGTGTAGCTGCTCGTTCAGATCCCAACACTATGTCACATTATAGTTATTTTTCATCTCAATTCTATAGTTTTATTTTCTGTTCCGACTTTCTGTTTAAACTTGATGCATAATATGAGGGATTCCTCTGTGTTCAGGGTAAAAGAAATCCTCTTTGTTTGAATGTATTAATCATTGTGGTAAGGATATCCCACACGAAAGGAATCCCCACTGTGAAACTATTGCCTCCAGTAATAATGACTGTCATGCTTCAGTATCTCAAACAGTATCTATTGATTTGAATATGCAAACTTTAAATAAAGAAACAACCTTCACCTCTATTCAGTAAGATAACTGATTAGTACAGAATTATTGTGAAATAATTTGTTTCAGTTTCATTCGAACAATTTCAAATGAAACAATTTCACTTCTGTACTGATTTAGGAATAAGTCAAGGAAACTAAATTAAAAGCAACTTATTTTGTAAATAGAGTGAAACGGTCCAAAGAACAGACAGTTCTAAAAGGGAATTATGAAATATTACTCTTGTGAAATATAACTTCTCCATTATCATTAGTAGCAAATTTGTCCATACATTTAACTAATACACTAAATCATGTGTGAGTATTTTGCAGTGTTACATTGTTGAGTAATACAAGTAAAAGTGTAAAACGGAAAAGCTTAAACATGACGTATGATGTGAGGAATTTCTGTCAAGGCAATGATGATGCACTCAGAAATGCAATAAATTTAATAGAAACAATACTATAAAAAGTATTTAGAATTCTCACCAATATTGGCATTTAATATTACCAAAGGTATCGTCAATATGCTCATCTTCTGATAAAGAAAAATTAACACAAAACAATGTTTTATTTATGTATATTGATTGTGAAAAATTTAATACAGAAATTGTTTTCAAAGTACCCTACATGTCATTTCACCACGGTAAATATTTTGAGCAACTGATAAGATTTTGTCCTCCTGAAACATTTATCATGTCCTTTAATCTGTATGTCCATCAAAAAGTTAGGGCAAACATCTTATAAAGCAGTATACACTGCTAATGTCAGACTCCTTACCATCACCAGATATCGTCCCGTTCAGTATCCTGTCTCCTGTTCATCTCATCCTGTTTCCCGTCTCCCGACATCCAGATCCTGTTTGTCCGACTTCGTGTTCACTCGTCGCCTGCACAGATATCCACTTCAGTCACCATCATCAGTCTTCAAGTCACCATCCTCTCACCATTGCCCTGTTCCCGTTGTTCCACTTTTAATAAACACTGTGTTCACTTAAACCTGTCTGTCTCTTTCTGTGTTTGTGACAGGTATTGCTATGCCAATGTTTTAGGATTCATCACTGTGGAGTATAGTTCAATTGTTTTAATAAATGGCAACTTTTTAGGTTAGGGCTCTAACCCTAACCTAACTTGAGCTCTACACCAGGGGGCCAGGTGCTCTCGTCTTAGTGCTTTTCTCATTGATTTCACACTAGACAGACACTTGTCATTATGGCTGTGTGGGTATAAACATTACCACAGCGTCAGTCGACACAACGCGAGTTTCCCTCTTCAGGGAACCAAGGTTACCATCGTGAAAATGTTTTATCTGTAAAACATAAGTTGCACAACTGTTTCCAACATTGATAATTAGAAATGTTTCTTGAGCATCAAGTCAGCATATTAGAATGATTTCTGCAGGATCATGTGACACTGAAGACTGGAGTAATGATGCTGAATATTCAGCTTTGATCACAAGAGTAAACTACATTTTAAAATATATTCATATTATAGAAAACATTTATTTTAAATGTAATCATATTTGACAATATTACTGTTTTATTGTATTTTTGATTAAATAATTGCAGCATTGGTGAACAGAGGAGTTTCTTGTTTCTAAAAATTCTTGTTTCCAACCCCAAACTTTCAAACGGTATCGTGAATAGATAATTCCACAATTTTTTATTTATCATTTGTTTATTGGAAACGGAAAATGGAAAAACAACAAAATGGAAAAAAATCATAATAAAAAGTCATGTGCACCTAAACTGTGTTTCACTTCTGTACTGATTTAGGAATAAGTCAAGCAAACTTATTTTGTAAATAGAGTGAAAGTGACAGACAGTTCTCTTTAAAAGGGAAATATGACAAATATAACTTTTGTGAAATAAAACTTCTCCATTATCATTAGTAGCAAATTACTCAAGTGGCCATTTACATTTAGCTAAGACACTAAAGGATGTGTGATTATTTTGCAATGTGTTGTTGAGTAATAAAAGTAAAAGTGTGTAACGGAAAAGATTATTAAACATGACGTATGATGTGAGGAATTTCTGTCAAGGCAATGCAATGAAGATCGTCTTTGTGTCTAGGATTTCTCTAGCAATATTAATCATTGTGGTAGGGATATCCCACACAAAAGGAATCCCCACTATGGAACAATAGCTTCCATAATAACAATATTGCCCATCATGGTTTATATGATAGCTCGGAGGCGCACGTATTGTTTTGCATATGTCATCTGAAACACAAAACAAAAAAATGAATGCCTGAAGCAGCATTAACAGTTAGTCTATGCTGTTCTGCTACACTCAGAAATGCAATATATTTAATAGAAACAATACTATAAAAAGTATTTATAGTTCTCACCAATATTGGCATTTAATATTACCAAAGGTATCGTCAATATGCTCATCTTCTGATAAAGAAAAATTAAACACAAAACAATGATTTATGTATGTATATTGGTTTGAAATAGTTCAAGTATTTATTCCATTTTTCACAAGTACCCTACATGTCATTTCACCACAGTAAATATTTCGAGTAATTGATAAGATTTTGTCCTCCTGAAACATTTATCATGTCATTTAATCTGTATGTCCATCAAAAAGAGAATGTGTGTTTTGTTGTTTAGTTGTGGAATTTTAAGGCAAACATCTTATAAAAGTTCAAGATACATTTAAACTATTTGTGTTTTGTGCAATCGCACTATAATGTACTGCACATCACAATACAATTAAATACAATAAAACACAATAAAACAAAATGCAAAAAAAAAAAAAACTATACAGCTTTTTCACCCAATGCATTTCTAAGGCACAGAGTTGGTAAAAATAATGCATTATGTCTTTATAGAGCACACTTATGCTCATTTCCCCTGGAGCATCATGACTGTCAGTACAACATTGTAGTTGCTCTTTGTTCTTTTCGATGGGCTTTGTGTGTGTGCCTACATCATCCATTCCCTCACCTGAATAGCCACAGGTCACCTACGGAAAAACAGAGCAGGCACAAGCACCGCCACTGTTTGTTCCATGCAAATTTGTCATGTAGGAAAGAGGTTGGTGGATTACGTCAGTCAAATCATGAAGTTCAAGGTATAAAAGTGATAGTGAAGCACACTATAGCAATATTCCTACTTTGCCTTGCAGTTTAAGAGTGACACTGAGAGACTGAAGAATGAATATCTCTGCTCTGTGGGTGAGTACATCTAGAAATACTATGTGCAAAATATGACAAAGAAACTATTCAGGAGATATATATATATATATATATATATATATATATATATATATATATGTGTGTGTGTGTGTGTGTGTGTGTGTGTATTATTTGGTGTATATGAGTGTCCACTAACTTGTGCTTGTGTTGAAAACAGGTGTTTGTTTTTGCTGTCATGTCAGCTTATGTTTATGCGGATAATCGCTGCTCCGACTGCAATCATCCATGCTCTGCGAATGAACTGCGCAAAGTTAAAAATGAGTTCACCAATATGATGACCTCTCCACAATGCAGAGATAACGACAATGCAAATCCTAAATGGAAGTGCATGTAAGTATTCATACAATGCATTCAATTAATTTTATGCTAGTAATATTGTGTGTGTGTGTGTGTGTGTGTAATGCTAGATGAGAGGTTGCTGGGTAGGAACAGTTCACCCATCATGTACTCACCCTCAAATTGTTCCAAACTTTTATTATTTCTTTCTTCTCTGGAACAAAAATGAAGATACTTTGAACAATTATTCATATGTTTGGATGTTCATTGTGTGGACATAAATAAATAAATAAATAAATAAAACTTTAATTGCTTTAGGATGGGATTAACATAATTTTAGCTGTGATGGTGATAAAGAAATATGATCTGTAATGGTGCTCCAACATTTATGACTCTTTCTTTTCACAGACTTTCAAAGAATTTCGACAGGACCCCTATGACATACCATTATGCCAAATGTGAAGAGTGTGAAAACAAGGCAGAGCTAAAGGAGATTTGGCAAGATTTCAACATGTTATTCAGAGAGAGGTGCGAGAGACCTCATAATCGCACTTTCGTATTAAAATTAAAACCAGTCAAAGTTTCATTAAGCTGTATGTGTGTTAAGAGATGAAGCTTACAAAACAAGCAGAACTGCTATTGACATATTCAGCAGAATAATGTCTCTGAACTGCAATTTATTTAAAGCAAAATGTTCTAAATGTTTTTCTTGAATGTTTCTCAAAGCCAAACATTCTCTGAAGGGATTGGGTTTTATAATATACATGTTATACATATCTGAATATATATATATATATATATATATATATATATATATATATATATATATATATATATATATATATATATTTTGCTGATCTATTCTTCTTATAGAAGTAAATAAACTGATACTGATTTTCTTTTTTGTGCATAATATAAAAAAATATAATAAAAATAAAAACTACATTTGTGTAGCTGCTCGTTCAGATCCCAACACTATGTCACATTATAGTTATTTTTCATCTCAGTTCTATAGTTTTATTTTCTGTTCCGACTTTCTGTTTAAACTTGATGCATAATATTAGGGATTCCTCTGTGTTCAGGGTAAAGGAAATCCTCTTTGTTTGAATGTATTAATCATTGTGGTAAGGATATCCCACACGAAAGGAATCCCCAATGTGAAACCTGTCATGCTTCAGTATCTCAAACAGTATCTATTGTTTTGAATATGCAAACTTTAAATAAACAAACAACCTTCACCTCTATTTTGAGTCAGACAGCTGATTAGTACAGTATTTCTGTGAAATCATTTGTTTCAGTTTCATTCGAACAATTTCGAACTTCTGGTTATAAATTCATTCAGGCTACACACACCTTTTCTAACATTATGATATTTGTAAATGGTGGAAAGAAAAGTACTTGTATTTTTAGTCATATTGTGCAGAAGGAAGATCTTTCTGTCCTAACAATATCCAGGAATATAAATAAGTCACTTGCACAAGTAGTCAGTGATTTTAGAAAATATATTTGTGAAAGTGCATGATAACTCAACAATTATGACAATTAACCGACAAATAAAAATTTTCATAGACAAGCTAAATAAATGTCACCTGTAAATACATGGATAAACAACAGAGAGAGAGAGACAGAGAGAGAGACAGAGAGAGAGACAGAGAGAGAGAGAGAGACAGAGACAGAGAGAGAGACAGAGAGAGAGAGAGAGACAGAGACAGAGAGAGAGACAGAGACAGAGAGAGAGAGAGAGAGAGAGAGAGAGAGAGAGAGAGAGAGAGAGAGAGAGAGAGAGAGAGAGAGAGAGAGAGAGAGAGAGAGAGAGAGAGAGAGAGAGAGAGAGACAGACAGAGAGAGAGAGAGAGAAAGAGATTTTTTTTTGAATTTTAAATACACTTTTATTATAACAATTTGATCGTAAATTATTCACACTTCATCCAAAATTTTTTTTTTGTAAATTTAAAAAGTCAACACCAACTCATTTCTCTCACATAAAGTACACAATACCTCATTAACACACCAGGTTTCTACAAACTTTGGTAAACAGTCCACCAACTTATAGTAGGCAAACTCTACTTTTAGTCTAGCTGCCACAAGACCCAAAAACATAGGAACCACACTTATTGCATCCTGCCCTAGAAGTTTGTTTTTCCTTGATTTCCAAATGACTAATTTTGCAGTACCTGATAAAAAATTAATTAAAACCAAAGTTCTTTTCCTTTGAACAGAATACCTAGGACCATAAACAAACAATTTGAAGGAAAATCCCTCACCCAAAGATAAAAACCAATTGCTTAAAAGGGAAAAAAGATCCCCTAAACGTGAGCACTGCACAAATAAATGGAACACTGATTCTACCTCTAAACAAAAAGGACAACCCACCCCAATGCTAGGATTAAGGTGTCCCACATGTCTGTTTGTAGCTACTGCTCCATGTACAATTCTCCACTGGAGATCACCTGTCCGCTTATTAATGGGACATTTGTACAGAGCACGCCAGCAGCCTTTAGGGGAAGAGTCAAGTCCAAGAAAATCCATCCATTTTGTAAAAGGAACGCCAGTCAATAGTCTGGCATTTTACACTTTTAAACAAGTCAAGTACAAGGCCTTCTTCCCAGTTAACTCAAAACAATCCAAAACGGGGGTTTTAAATGTCAACAAAAAGTTATCATCCTCTTCCCAATTCTCCACGGCAGCACTGACTATGAGTGAAGGAAATACATAGTCATGCTCTTCTGTCCACTCTTGGATCATCGTTGTGTTATCCAGAAAGTCTCTATACTCCTCTCCTAATGCCCCACGTACTTCTACAACGAACTGCTGTATCATTCTTGCGGTTTTCACTTTGGTCCTTTGGCTTATAGCTTCCACACTGCTACTCAATATATGGCCCAACTTCACATATCCAGCTGCCAGCAACCATGAGCGTAAGCATGCAGATGATAAAAGTCTTGAAGACAGGAGAGGGTTGAAAAACAAAGGTTGACAAAGACAGAGAGAGAGAGAGAGAGAGAGAGAGAGAGAGAGAGAGAGAGAGAGAGAGAGAGCATAGCAAAGAAGCACATGGAAAGACAGCTGTACTCACTGTGCTGTTTTACAGGACATCAGTGAGAGAGAGAAGATATATCTCTACCTCAGCAGATGAAAAATGCTAATATGATTTCAGCAGCACTACAATACTGCCATATCTCTTATCTACTGCTGGCGTCCTTCCCAGCCTTCCTATCATAATTCATAAATGGAAGATTAGCTAAATCTGCTCAACTCCATGGAAGAGATCAGAGGAAATGCATTTAATGCAGTCTGTTTTCTGTTCTCTTGAGGATTCATTCTCCTTCACCTCTGACCTTTGAAATAAACACAACAGTAGTACTGTAGGCATGACACAACTGAAACATCCAAAGGAGATATAACACTTATCACACACTGAACGATCACAACAGCTGAAACGATCCACTGAGCTGAAATATAAATCACGATGAGCAGAATAAACACATATGATACTGAACTGATGCCGTGCAAAAATAAAAACATTAGGCTGAGCAAAATCAGGTCTCTCAGAATATGATCTGTCCAGTGAGAGATGGGTTTACCTCAACTATGCTCAGATTCGAATTAAATTGAGTGTTAACATTGATCTCAAATAATACAAAGTCTTGACAAAAAAAAAAACAAAAAAAAAAAACAATGAAGGAAACTGGTATCGTTTTGCCTTTTTGGCAACATTGGAGGCTATAAAAATATCACAGTGTAAATAATGGTGTAAATAAACTAAATTGCTTTTATTTCCATTTTCTCTCTTCACAAAATTATTCTTTACAAACATTCTTAGGCACTTTAATTGAACGCGTGTAAAAGTTCACCCTATCCATTAATACCTGCTATCTTAGTTTGTTCTGGGGCTCTCGGTCTCAAAAAGTAGCACACACGGAAACAAAGTAACAAAACCTGGAAAAATGTCCAATCTATGTGTGATTTACATAGATATCTCCTGAGTAAATGAGCTGGTTATCTAGCAAAATCCACTTCCTTACATTTCTAATGACATGTGATTGTAAATCGCTTCCTCTAGATGGCGCCATAGCATACGCGCTGCTTCAAAGTGCAAATGTCTCGCTTAGCACAATATCCGAATAAGAAAACATTACTGGAAAACAAAGTCTTATTTCAAAAAATACATCATCTATAGACGTTTGTAGACAATATTACCAGCACATTATCTAAGTAAATACAAGGATGTACTGATTGAGACCACAGTATGTAAAATACATCCGTCTATATAAAGGACAAAGCAGCAAACTAGCTACCGACACACAACACAAAACCTTTTCACAACAGTCTGCACTGAAATATAATCTATAATATCAGGAAGAAATGTGTGATTTGAATTGGGAATGGGATGTTTTGTGAGGAAATGAGACATAAAGCATCTAAAAATATTGCACAGGTTGTGGGTGCTGGAAGAAATTAAAACTTGTTTAAGTTCAACACAATGACTGGCATTTCTACAAGTAACAAGTGTTTTTTTTTGTTTTTGTTTTTTGATAATTCTCATGATACAGTATATGGTTACTAGTTGTCAATGAAAATTGAGACTGAACACAATGTTTTATGGCAGTTAATAAATAAACAGTGAATTTAGCATAAATATGCTCACCAAGGCTGCATTTAATTGATTAAACATACAATAACACAATAATATTATGAAATATTGTTACAATTTCAAATAGCTATTCTGAATTTATTTGAAAATTAAATTTTTATATAGTTTATATTGTAATTTATTGATGGTAAAGCAGGAATTCAGCATTATTACTCCAGTCTTCAGGGTCACATGATCCTTCAGAAATCATTCTAATATGATGATCTGATGAAACATTAATTATAACATTATTTGTTATTTTCAATATTGAAAACAGTTGTGATGTTTAATATTTTTTTTAAATGTCCTTTTTGTAACTTTTGATCAATTTAATGCATCCTTGCTGAATATACAGTACATAAATACACACACACAGCACCAAAAAAAAAAAAAACCCACTGTCATAATTTACTCATTTACATCATCAGGGCTTTCTTTCTTCTGTGGAATAAAAAAAAAGGTGCATTTCTTTTTAATTCTATAAAAAAGAAAAAAGTGAGAACAACACAGCACTGAAAATGTGCTTTTCTTGAAACCAGCTCTAATATAGAGCACTCTTCACAGTAAAATGAAGCCCCAAAGACAAATAACATATTGGGTTTGAATACTAAGGTAGATTTAGTCACTCAATAACGCTTTCAAGAGTACGCTACTAAAATAAATGCATATATGTTATGTAATCTGTGCTAATGATTATATTATTATAATTGCATAAGGTTTAGATAAAATACATGTATAGATAAAAAAGTGCTTTAGTGTTACAGTGAATGGTAGGTGGTTCTGTATAAAAGGAGAGGTCCACATTAAATAAAAGTTCTTTTTGGAAAATAGAAATGGAATGTTAAAAACATGCATTCACACTTGTACATTTCGCACAAGTGAAGTAGCAGGAGTTAAACTCTTCCCTTGTCGTCTGAGAGTTAAAAACCTTCTGTTTTCAATAAAAGAAAATCCTTGCTGTTTTCCTTTAGCAGTATTCCCATGGTGGTCACAAAAACAGACACCCACGAAAACAAATGCTGCAGGCCCGATTACTATAAAAAGCATCATTTGGAACATCAGTTCTTCCTGTGTTGATGTGTACTCGCTCTGATACCTGAAGAGTCCCACACTTTCGGCTGTTTTACGCATCTCATCTGCGTGTTCACGACTGCTGCACCAGTCTACGGTAGTGAGGCATGACTTTACTCTCCGGAAGGTAAAGTGCCATTTCCAGCGCTACCAAGATGGTGAATTCAAAAGCAATCAGCTCCCGACGGCTAATCCGGAACCTCTCCTCAAATTTCTGATGGCAGAGAAAAAAAAACATAGAAAAAATATAATAAGAATAAATAATATGAAAAAAAAACCTATTGTACATAGATGTACAATAAATACTGACATCTTTGACAAGGGCGAGTGGATTTTTGCATTGACACATATAGTGTACATAATCTGCATATAAAACTCTCAAAATATCAGCCAATTTTTGGCCGATACAGCACTCTATAAAGATTTATTTTTACTCTATTAAAGGCTTGTACACCACTGTTTAAAAGGGTCAGCAAGTTTTTTTTATTATTCATTTTTAATTAATACTTTTAATTCTAAATGTATATTTCCAAAAATGTGTTCTTTTGAACTTTCTATTCATCAAATAATCCCCAAATAATGTGTAAAGGTTTCCATAAAAATACTAAGCAGCTGCTTAGTAAAATACAACTACTTTCAACACTGATAATAGAAGTGATAATAGAAATGTTTCTTGAGCATCAAATCATCATATTAGAGTGATTTCTGAAGGATCATGTGACACTGAAGACTGGAGTAATGATGCTGAAAATGCAGCTTTGCATAAAAGGAATAAATATATTTTAATATATATATATTACAACAGAAAACAGTTGTTTTAAAACTGTAATAATATTTCAATATATTACTGTTTATATTGTATTTCTGATCAAATAAATCCAGCCTTGGTGAGAATGAGAGACTTCTTGTACGGTAGTGTATGTGTGTTGACTGGAAAGTGTGTGGCAAAGCATCACTCACGTCAATCAGTTGTTTGACCTCTTGTTTCTTCAGATCGCTGCTGATCTTGGCAGCGAGTAGGAGGCACGCGGCCGCCACCAGCTTCCTGTTCTGCTTGTTGAGACGCCCCTGTAGGACTAGCTTCTCGAAGTACACAAATGCCATGGCAATGGTAACCGGCTGCAATAAAGACTCCTCTCCCACTGAACGGATTTCTCTCTTCAAACTGATGACGAGAGGGAATGACAGATGTTAGGAGAGATAAAGAGAAGAAATTAAATAGACAAAATAATTGTCATTGTATTGAATGTGCAATGAAATTAAACAGCTATGGCTATGGCCCTGTTTACATCTGGTATTAAAGGGCACCTATTATGCAAAATTCACTTTTACATGGTGTTTGAACATAAATGTGTGTTGGCAGTGTGTGAGCAAAACCACCCTAGAATGATAAAAATCCACCCAGTGTTTTTTTTACAATCTCAATAAATCATAAGCACCATCTCAGAATTATCTGTTCTCAGATTCAGCGCAATGTGACGTAGAATTGCGCAGGCCCCTCCCACGACTGTTGAGTGACACTTCAGTTTGAGCATAGACCCGCCCTGAGTGAGCTGGACACAGAGTCCGCCATTGTTCGACGCTTGAGCAGCTGTAGACAAGAATGTCTCCTAAGCGACTGAGGTGTTTTGTTGTTGGATGTCAGAATGAACATATCAGTCTTCATTTACTCTCGTTCTTACTCGAGGATGGATCTGTACCAACTGTTCGTGATCCAGATTACACTCTCCAGAGCGACAGGACTAACGTTACTGACCACGGCAGAAATGAAAGTGAGAGCGCGCACTTTATGACAGCTCATCGAATAGTTTTACAGATTTACAGTGTACCAGTTTATTAAGCACAGACTGAAAAGGTGTGTATATATTTGTTTGCTGTTAGTTGTAACGAGTGTTTTGTGTACTTCGCTGTGTATGTTCCATGCTAATGAAAGGGAGAGAGAGAGAGTTTATGGATAAGACTTTAATGCTCACATCTTATACTGTGTTTATTTAGCTGTTCTTACAGTGATTCTCTGGAGTAAAACTAACGCTTCATCTTTTGTGTGATTTACAATAAACTTCATTGAACTCATCAGTATATTTTGGTCATCATTCGGACGAGGTCTGCTACAGCAGGCTTGTATTAATAGTGGATAAAAGCAGATAACAAATAAGTTATAACCATAATTAAGCTAAACTATACCTGTTTAATCTCCATACAGTATATATTCTCTGGCGCTGTGGGCATTACTGTCCGACTCCGAGTCAAAATGAACACGCTACTGAGAGTTTCTGTTCTGATATTATCAGATGAGATTGTCCTGACTGAAGCGCGAGCTCGTGAGGCTCCGCCCCCTGGGCCGGCAGCAGCAGTTAATTTGCATTTAAAGGGATACACACTAAAACAGCGCGTTTTTCTGAGCCCCAAAAAATGACAATTTAAACATGCTGTAAAAAAATATCTGTTGGGTATTTTGAGCTAAAACTTCACATACATACTCTGGGGACATCAGAGACTTATTTTACATCTTGTGAAAAGGGTCATAATAGGTGCCCTTTAAGTAGCATTTTCATCATTCGGATCGCAAGTGGACGACGCTAAATACAGGCGAGTGTTTACTACCACTTCCAGAGGTAGTCGAAAACGCATTCGACCAGATTGCTTTCGCTCATGTTGTCGAATGCGTTCAAACAGCCAAAAAAGACCACCTGCTCTCCGCCTACTGACCATACGCGAAAACTTTATAGGATGTGCGATAGCGCATTTGAAAAAATGTCGACTCAAGACCCAAGTTTGGTTTGAAGACGAAAATGTTCACAATGTTCTCGCACCATTCCTGATTTCTCCAGGCACATTCATACGTAAATTGTGTGAGCTTACTTCGTTCATAAGATCGAAAGATCTGAAAAATCCCACACAGTTACCTGTCCAAGACAGAAATGGTCGAAAGTGGAAAAAAGAGACAGAACACTAGGGGTAAACAGGGCCTAGGTTTTTACACACACTTAAGTACACTTTTAAAAAAAGTGCACTTTGTAATAATGTCCAAATTATACTAAAAAAAGTATATTTTAAAACATTGTTTTAATATTTTTTTTAATACTAAAGCACATGTAAAGTACTAATTCCAACTGTATTGTGTAATTCAATATTGCAACTTCATAATTGCAAATATATTTAAATATATGACATTCAGGTTTCGATAGAAATTACATTAAAGTATATTTTAGTTTACCATAAATGCTTGTCAGTACATTCGGCAGTACACTTAAACCATATTTCATAAGACAATAAAAGTCATTATGACATCACATATAAAGATGTACTTAAGTCCCCAAAATAGCACTTACTTAAGTCCTACTTAAGTCCTACTTAAGTGGGTCAAAAGTACCCAAAGCACTCGGAAGTTCAGCAAATTGCATTTAAAATAAATGTACAGTAGTCTATAATACATTTTCATTTAATTGCAAGAACATGCAATTATGTGTCCGAAAACATCACATGCAGTTTGCACTTGAGCATATTCTTTTAAAGCATGTTATTTCTATAAGTACTCTTTTTACAAGTATGCTACAGTGTACTTCATTTTCACAAGGGTTAAAGCTGTCTTTTAAAGAATTTTGGCTTAAACTGGATATTGAAATCGGGTTAACATGTTCGTGCATACAACAATATGACCATATTCTGATTAACCATATTCCATATTCTGTGCATGTAAACAGTTATTGAAATAAGAGTTCAAATTTGTGTGTACCTTCTGATTTTGCTCAGTGTGAGTTTGATGTGGGGGAATTTTTCTTTAAAAGTCTCATTCATGTCCTTCTTCAGATCTGATGGTTTGACGTACTCTATTACTGTCGTCTGTGAGAGAACCACAGTGTGAGAAAGAGAGTGACAGTAAACACTGAGGATTTACATGTTAGTAAGATATTCAGCAATAAAAACATTTCAAAGAATTACAGTATTAGCAGTATTTTCCAGTGGTCAGTAATGACGTCAGCTGGATAAGTTATGTTTATCCGTGTCTGTTGGTCAGACTGCCCTGCTTTGAGCACAGACCCTTAAATCACAAAGATAGCCATTCATCCCTACAAATGTGTCTGATGGGTAAATTAATGTCCAAAAACAAGAAACATGACCAAACTGGGCTGCATTAAATTTCCAAAAACACAAACATCTGTGAAAAGGGTTAGGGTTAGGTTGTTAATGGCTAAGCCGTTGTGTTATAGGGGGATGATTCTCCGAAAACCTTTGAAGAACAAGTCCAGGTTATATACAAAAAAAGAAAAAAAACTAAAACATACTGTATATGTTCAATAGAATAATGTATATATATCTCCATCTCACCATGTATGAGGCAAAGATGAGCACTCTTTTGTGTTTTCCACATGGCCATTGGGGGTCACTGAGCATATTAGGGTCATACTCAGTGTCTTCTATGCCTGAAAAAATAAACATAAATACACACAAAAAAACAGCTGTCAAATGAGCCAATCAAACCACAGATAACATACAGTAACTGAATGCGACGTTTATACATGTTTTTGAGATAATGGTGCATCTTTCTGCACTGACTGAGCAGAGCTATATTAAAGGCATGGTTCACCCAGAAAAGAAACATCTGTCATCTGTCAGGGAGAGTAAATGATGAAAGAATTTTCATTCTGGGGGGAAGCTACCCCTTTAAAACAACACACATAAACAGCACTTGTACTCAGTCCTTACAATCAGCAACAACTTGGCTGACACAAGTGTAGTTAATGTAGGTTTGTGAAATAAGGTACGAGAATACAGAGAGCTGAAAGAGCTGTGTTGATGACTCACACACTCACTAAGTATTAGACCGCAGGGATAGCAATATTAGTAATCACACACACACACACACGCACGCACGCAGACACACACGCACATCTGTGCCTGAAATACTGTGATAATGACTGTGTCTATCAAGTTGATTGAAATGTCCCTACCCACTCTGTGAGTAATATAGCATTAAAACCTTTATTAAGCTCCCATCAGTTACTACACACTTCTTTGTGCAAGTGTGTGTTTGTTTTCTGAGTGTGAGTGTGTATGTGTGTCGCATGCTTGTGTGATTTAATGTCACCATTTAGACAAGCATGAAAGAGAATTTCACCATGTCCAGTCCAGAATTAGCTTTAAAATGCTTTTAGGCCTTTTAGGTGACACACACATGCGCATACACACACACACACACACACACACACACACACACACACACACACACACACAGACACACAGTACCACACACACACACTTGTACATCTACCTTTGTGAGGACATCCTCACTCTGATGGTCTGAAACTCAAACTGGTCCTCACAAAGATAGTTGTACAAGTAGACAAACACACGCACACATGCACACACACACACACACACACACACACACACACACACACACACACACACACACACACACACACACACACACACACACACACACACACACACACACACACACACACACACACACACACACACACACACACACACTACATCTAAAGTCTAGCAAAGTCAAAAACGGTCACAAGCAAAGGAATCCGCCACAGAAAAGAGTTACAGATGTTGTCAAATTTCACTGTGGCTGAGATTTAAGTGGTTACAGAACTGAGCAGAGAAAGGGTGCGTGTAATTTTATTACATGTGTGAGGACCAAATATTGCAAAAGATAAACATGAATAAACATGAATAAACATCAGAAGGTTTGTTGAAAGATATAATAGAACTTAGCGAAATTGATCATGTCTCATGTAATTGCTATTGCTCAATCAGTATTTCAACAGCGGAAACAAAACAGCTTAATGTTACATTTACCTCAGGAAAGCCATTCAAGATACTTTGATGAATAGAAAGTTTCAAAGAACAGCATTTATTTGAAATAGAAATCTTTTATAACATTGCAAATGCCTTTACTGTAACTTTTGATCAATTTAATGCATCGTTGTTGAATAAAAGTATTAATATCTTGTACATAATCTATTACACAATTAAAAAGTATAAAGGTTTTAAATTGGTCAAGTAATACCAAATAAAGCCAATGATGTGTAGGTAATGGGTAGGGTAAGGGTTAGTCTACAGCAATACAGTAGATGACTATGAGAGGTCCTCACAAGTCTATGTGTAGTAGTTTGTGTGTATGTGTTTATGAGTGTGTGACATACCCAGGTCCAGACCGACGGTGCTGTTGAGGCGAGAGGGAGGAAAACTGTGAGTGATGCTGTTTCTGGAATAGGGCAGGGGTAGAGTGAGATCCACAGCGGGCTTGTGACGGTCCAGAGCGTTAGTGGGGTACAGGAACTGAGCGTATGACACCGTCTGCAAAACACATAAGATCATAACAAGTTGTCTGTCAGCCTGAAACATCCCGACAGCCCCTGGGTGCGTCAAATGAGGCGATATAAACCTGTCATTTCTGAGCAGGACGACTGGTACACTGAGAACAATGCTCTGTGACATTCCCTGACTGACTGATTGACAGGTGAGTGATAGAATGACAAGCTCTTACCCTGCCGTACATGTCCAGCTCCACCCCCTCCAGCCCGGGAAGCATCTCCAGGGTGGTGGATATTCCTCCAGATGAGTGCCTCCGCCGCTGACCGTCCAGACGAGGGTCGCTGAGACAGAGACAGACGGACAGATGCTTGGTTTTCATTGATTAAATTGATAATGAAGAACAGGGATTCCCAATTAAAAATATTTAATTGAGATTTTCATTAGATTTTCATAGACACGTTTGCACATTCACTGTTCTCTAATGTGGGATAATTGTCACATGACATGCAGGTAAACAAATAAAATATGAAATATTTTTTTAGGAAGTGTTTTATTTTTGAACTTTACATTTTTATTATTTAATTATTAGCTTTTCACCAACTACCCCTAAACCCTGAGAGCTTAAGAGCAAACATTACATAATTTCTAGGCTAGCTAACCATAACTGAGGTGATTTACTTATAGAAGTCTTAAAGGTACAGCAGCAAAAACAGCCTGGGCTGCGTTTCTCAAAAGCATCGGTGATAACTGGTGGCAATGGTTCTATGATCTACTTAGGCTTATGATGCTTTTGAGAAATGCAACCCTGTTCAATTCTAAGGGTCAGAGAAAGCATGCAATGATCATGTAAAACCAATTTTGACTGAGAGAAAACTTTAAAAAATATTATAAATAAACTTTAGGGATAAATATATGTCTAACAGCTCTGAGGTCATCCATATAGTGTACTCCTTGTAGTTGACAAAATGTATTTTATTTGATATGTGAATTCAAATTTTCCTTTTCCCCTTCTAAAAAAACGCGCCAAAAATATTGATGACTCTTGCACTCACAAAACTGTCCAAACAAATTATCTCTATAATGTCCCTCCACCTATTACCATTATCCATTACCTATTACCCATTACCCTACCTCTGACCAGCTTTGACTAACACTACATCTATTGGCTAAATAAAGTCCTTCAAGATGAGGTAAGAGCTGAACAATCTAATTAATTTGAATAATTTTTTTTATATCAGTTTTAATGAATGATTCAATGACTCACTTATAAAGACTTCACATGTTTCATTACTGGATGAATCAGCATTTTAGAACAAATATCTTGAATGAATGATTCAATGACAAATAAATTTTTTAACAGTCACTTGTCGCCACCTACTGGTTATATCTATAATTGATAAATCTTTATTTGAAGTGTCAAGTTACTTTCAAAAGGCTATTTACTCTATTTAATCTCTACTTTAGACATCAGTGCTTATATACAAACTATAAAAGTTTTTCCCAGTACTTCTGTGAATTATTGTAAGACAGAAATAACAAACTCAACTCAACAATCACAAGTCTAATTCGCCTAATACAGACAAATTCAACCCGATAACACTCTCAGTTACTTCTTGAAGGAAAAGCAAATGATTGTGTTGTGTACAGCTCTGCTCTTACATCATTAGCAGAACACACACATATATCCCCTTCATCTAGCATCCCTTATCTACAGTCTCAAACCACCTTACGTAGCATGACTGTAATTTTACTTCTCTCTTTCAGAAATTCGATGTATCCACCTTTTTCCTGATCAAATGATGAGCGCCGCCATAATGGATTCTAACTTCCGTTTGGATGCTGTCCTGTCTGCATAGTAGGAACCCATTGTTAAAATGGGGTAAAAGAGCAACAATTAAATAAACAAACTCTTTGAACATTACTAAAGTTAAAATGAGGACAGGGTTAAGCTCAGCTGTTGTTGACTGCCACAACGACAGCAATAAACTGAAGAAATTCCTGGAAAGTATGTGTTTTGAGCACCAATAAATCTGAAAAGAATGTCCGTAAACAGCGCCATTTGCCTTGCATTTTATGCCAAAGACTGACAAGAGAAAACGGCCATAGCTTGCAGCACTTAAGTTAAAATGCTCCCCATAAAAGGTAGGGTGAATTCATGGTGATTGGGATGCTTTTTGCCATAAAGATAACAGGGAAAAAGTTTCCCAATCAACCTGAATTCACCCCTATATGTGCGCTCTTATCGTTTTTAACTTCAACTGATAGGCAGCTGTATGTAGGATATGAGCGCACATCTATTTTCAATGTAGCTTCATGTCATCTACACACTCATTAAACTTCGACGGGTGAGACACTAACAAAAGACGGTCACAGCAACACTGTAACGTGATGGTAATATGGAGCCATGTGCTTTTTAAAAACCATTTTCATAGGTTTAACATTACATTATCAGCTCTGAAAATAGGCTAATTTGACTAGAAACACCGGAGACTGGAAATGTAAAGGATAATTCCACTATGAGTTGGGCGAGACTTCACGGTCAGGAAAAAGGTGGATAAGAGAACGTTTCACAAGTTTTCAATCTTATTTATTTATTTTTTTGGCATTTTCTGGAACTGTAATGGAGATGGTGGGAAAGGAGAGGGTGTTGTCATTCGTGTCATACCAGGCCCAGCTCAAGGATGTGGGAAAAATTCCTTCCTTCCCCATTTTCCCCGAATCTCATCCTGTATATGAATCCCCAGAGGAGAGCAGAGGAACCCAAATGACTGCACATTCAACTCGAAATATCTCCGTGTTTATCTGTCTGTTTAAAGATAATGTAAGGACAAGTGTCGTGGAAGTGAAGGCTAGGAATGGGAATCACAAGGAAATTCCAATTTTTCCCAATGAACAATTCTGCATCCTTAATAATCAATGATTCTTTTAATTTATTAGTATATTTTAATATAGAAACTTTAAACCAGTCAACCAAGTGTGAATAACTGCTGCTAACTAAATGAGTAACAAATATACTAAGCAAAAACAATAATATTTTTGGTAAAACCCAGGGGCAGGGGTAGGGGCAGGGTTTAATCGGACCAAATGATAAGAGAAGTCCTGCATACATAAGCAGAGAGAAGTCTGTGGTTTTAGGTCTGAGGTCTAGTTATGAACTTTTGATTAATGAAGGTAAAAAAAATTAAAATATCAATATTTCAATAACATGAATCTGTCCTAAAAAAAATTTAATAAATATGAATAACAGTACTCTGAGCTGTCCTCAAAACCGGATTTATGCATTTGTATGTTAACAATATCAACGCCGAAATTAATCTGCAGCAGCCAGGTGGTACAAGTAAGAGCTCTTTAAGTTGTTTAGTTAATTATTATTGTAATATTTTGTGCTTTGAGGCATGAGGTTATTTAACGCTGTGAGGCTTTGTAGACTCTGCTCTGGCTGTGCCATGTGTTTTGGAGGAGGCGTGGCTTAGGAGACGCTTGAAGGGATGGGGTCTTCTGCTTTCAAAGCTAGCTCACTATTGCTAGCCTCTCCGAAATTGCCTACCCTAGATTTAAATAAGTTTTTTATGATTTTTTTATGTGTGAGTGTGTGTTTGAGTACCTGATGTGGAAGCTCTCTCCATACGGCAGCACAGAGAAGGCGGCACACAAAGACCTTCTGGCACAGATAAGGACGATCCTGCAGTGGCGAACACAAACAAGTTAACATTACACACTTTTTCTACACACACACACACACGTTGTGTTTTCATGTTTTATGAGGACTTTCCATAGACATAATGATTTTTAAACTGTACAAACTGTATATTTTGTAACCGAACCCTAAACCTATCCATCAACGAAAGCTTTCTGCATTTTTACATTTTCAAAAAACATCACTAAGTATGATTTATAAGCGGTTTACCTCATTGGGACCACTACAAAGACAACGATTTCTGGTATTACCATCCTTTTGGGGATATTTTATACCCAATACACACACACAGAGCCAGAACACCTGCATCATCAGCCTCGGTGTACACTTGTCTCTCACTTCTTTCACACAGGAAGTGGGATGGTATCTGTGTTAGCTATGGGCATGTGACTGCATTTTAACCATAGAATTGTGACAGAGTGGTAAAATGGCAGTTAACATGAAACTGAGGGTCTGCCGCAGCAGCCAAGAGGATTTTTTTTCGTCAATAGTCACATGACAGTGGAGAAATGGCACCAGAAATAATAGCGAGTATGAGTTGGCCATTAATTGAATCATTTTATAGAGATATCAAAGACAGATTTCCCCTTATATCTCAGTAGGAATCTTTGGAACAAGCATAATTTTCATGTACAAATGTCTTCATAAAAAAATAAAAAATAAAAAATCGTACGATTTGAATGCGGCCCAATGGAGGATTCACCATGTCAGATTGTTTTATAAACTTAGAACAAGTTTTATTGAAGAATGCCAACTATATTGAACCCAAAAAATAGGATATGACCTCATAAGTTACACATTTTGAACTGACTTTAGATAGTGTAACATTATAATTGAATATTATGTTGACTTTTATTACAGTGCCCCTTTGTTTCTCACAGGGAACAGTTATTAGTCTACAGCATTTGCTGGCCCTTTTTTTTTACACTCTGCCGTATCGCGTTTATGCGATAGATGAGACCACTGAACACTAAGCTTATCTGGATCTGTGATCATCCAGTGGAAAATATCCTATTGGTTTTATTTTGCCCCGATCCTGTCTGTGACCCTGTGAATGTGAGGAACATGCATATGTGTGTGTGAAAACCCAAAGCCTGGGAACACAAGCGGAAAAAAAGGGCCGCTGTCTATTTGGGGCAGTTTATAATGGGACTTAGTAAACATAGCTGCTGTTCCTCAAATGGAAAAAGGCCAGCTCTCATGGAGAAAAAACACTTCCTTAAGAGAACAACAAACAATCCTTATGTTGAGCGGCCTGTGCCAAAACTCACCACAATTTTGTAATCTAAAATCAACAATTCATTTTTTTTTTTTATGTGCCTTTGCAATCCTTTAAAAAATGAACTTCCCCTCTTCAGTGTCTCAAACTGTCAGATATGTGTCAGATATGATAACCTCACATGATGAATCATACATAAGCACAGCATAAAGCAAGTGTAACGGATCACCTTCAAACTGAGAAAATAATGATGACGGGAGGCAGATTGTTTGTTTTGAAGCACATAGAGGGGAAAACATTACATAGTGTGGAAAAGACAGACCGACATGCACAAACACACCCCCACCCCCACCCACACCCAGACTGAGAGAAGAGAATAAACAATACCTGCTGCCCCTGGTGTCGTACTGCCTCATGTTCTTAATAAAGTGGATTTTCTTCACGGGTCGTGGACGAGGAGAGCCAGAAAGGTTCCGACTCCTGAGGGACAAAACATGGGCAAAACATGAAACACATTTGGACATATTTAAGAAAAGCATTTAGTCTATCATATTAGGCTTCACCTCTTCATTGTCATGTAAACCACTGATTTCAGTTCAGACAACACACAACTTTTATAATACATGCTGCTGTGACTACGTAGTAGTACGTACTATGCAAAACAGCCAAAATGCCCACAAGTATTTAACCCAAACCTAATGACTTCACTTTAACGGAAAGAACCCAACACAGATTTCCAGCTTGCAATAGTTCTGACCTATTAAGCATTTGATTCAATTTGTTCCCTGGTTTCTTCACGTTAAGCCAAGCACAGTTAATGGGATGTGCTGTTTAAATGTAGCTGAAGTGTGTGACTAAACTGACTGGCTGTTTCCTGTCATTATTGTGGCTAATGATACTGGCCATGACTTGCTTCACATTGTACCTTCATTATAGCTCATAGCTCAATCAACTTGTAACTACCGGTACATTCACATTTTACTTAGGCAAATTATTACATTCAGAGACAATTTCCTTTGGAATAATGTGCATTGATTAATCATTCACAATGAAGCCTGGAACCTTTAATAAATGTATAATTTTATATTAAATGGTTTAAGATTGACTTTTCTGGTATTTTGCTGTTATTGTATAGGATAATAAAGATCTGACAGGATGCAATGTGTGAGAGAGGGGAACGAGATCTGAAAGTACCACAAGCCAAGACTAAAAGCCCAAGTCGCACGAAGCACAAACACACAATGTGTCGGAGAGCTGCCCATGAGGCAATCGGCTCCAACAATATGGCCAATTTTCATTTCATATCGACTTAAAATCCTATAGAAAATACGGTAACACTTTACAATAAGGTTCCTTTATTAAACATTAGTTAATGTATTAACTAACATGAACTAACAATGAGCAATACATTTATTACTGTTTTTGTTCATCTTTGTTAATGTTAGTTAATAAAAATAAAGCTGTTCATTGTTTGTTCATGTTAGTTCACAGTGCATTAACTAATGTTAACAAGATTTTAATAAAGTATTAGTAAATGTTGAAATTAACATTAACAAAGATGAACAAATGCTGTATAAGTGCAGTTCATTATTAGTTAATGTTAACTAATGTAGTTAACTAATGAACCTTATTGTAAAGTGTTACCGAAAATACTTTCTGTGATTTCTTCCCGTTGTTTTTATTTTATTTTATTTTTTACCATATTTATATAGTGGAGACAGTATGGCAAAAGATTATTCGGGTGAACGGGGTCAAGATGTGTCAGGTTCAAACCTAAATTACCCACATCAGAACCATGGCTCATCATGTCAGGAGCATGTGTGCAAACTGCTATGCCACAGCTCTGACTCCACACTTTTAATTTTTTTGTGATTTTACCATTTATTTTTCAGTCTACTCAAACGTTATGCATAGGAATGTACAGTACAAGAGTGCCAAGAGCTCTGCAATTCTTTGGATTATGGAGCATTAAAGGAGATCAAGTTTTAAAGACCAAATAGCAAGTGCCAGATCGCTGGTCAAATCTCACTTGATAAGTTTTTAGAATGACACTTCAACTTGTCTGACTTAAGGAAGCCCAAACATGATGTGTAACAAACATTTAATTAATTTCTCAGAAAATTCCTCAAAGAAATCCTGCCGAAAAATCAGCCTGTAGGATTATGTTTCTTACCATAACTACAGTTACATAACTTTCAGTCTATGTCCCATCTGTGCGTGTTCTAAACCCCTCTTTACCTACATCAGCATCACAGATTCCTGCCACATGCTTTGGGCACAAAACCAGGCCACATCTTCGTTCTGTTTGGTTTGAAAAGTATTACACAACCCTAGTGTGTGAACAAACATAAACAGCTCCCCCTTCACGCACTCTCTCCATCTGCTCCACCATGTGTGTGGTGATACACCCTCCCTCAGAATCCAAATGACTGTTATCATAACCCAGGGCGAGGAACCGCACCTGTGTGCAGGCGAGTGAGAAGAAGAGAGCAAAGAAAAACTGAAGACTGTGACTGAACACAAATGACTTACAACCCTTTTCTTTATCTCCAGAATGAAAAAGGTGATGAACTCTGAAGCGGCTGCCAGCATTCTCTCTCGGCCCATCTGTCACTCACTTGATTCCAACTTGTAATTTTTTGTGTCTCTCTCTCTCTCTTTATTTCATAGTAAATCCTCTATCCATTTGCATCCAACTCAAACCCAGAAAATGGGATGGAGAGGAAATGAAGACATAAGCTTGATGAGGCGGGACACTAAAGGTCATATCGAATCACAGACACAATCAGAGTGGGCAGCGTGCACAGTGAAAGATGGATATGTTTGGATGAACCATCCACAAGAGCTTTCACTGGAACTAAAAACGTAATTATTAATTAGTCGGGTCTTTTCACTATGTGTAGCAATGATGCCACTAAAAAAAAGAAAAAAAAAAGCATTTCTTCGAAACCAAATACATTTACATAACACATTTACTTATAACATTAGGCACTTTAATTATAATTCTGTTATTATAAGTTGCATTTTTTTTTCACATTATGGCTGAAAATTTCAAACAATTTCATTTTAATAAATTAAAAACAAAAACACAGCACAGTATTGGAAATGGATATTCATTTAGAGGTGAAAAAAAGAAAAAAAAAAAGAAAAAAATATCACATTATTAAATTAATAGTGCTTTTAAAAATTATCTTTAGTGAATGTTAGATGATGGCATTAAAAAAAATATAAATGTAAAAAATGGGTTAAATGAGCATGCACAATCAAAGCTACAATATTGACCAATATTTTTTTTTTTTTTAAAGTAGTATAGGCTCATGTGGCACAAATATATCTTACATCCCTACTTGGGTTGTCAAACGTTGTACAACTGATACAGTCGGCACAAAAAAAGAAAGAAAAAAAGTTGACGGTATTAGCATTTCTGCCGAGTACTGGGTATATTCTGTACCCATGATATACACTGCTTTCAAACGCTCTCGTTCGTGTTTGTTCGAGCTCTCTCTAAGCGTCAAAGGTTTCTATTTACAGTGTGTTTTTACAAGTATTGAGCATTGTAGCCAATCCCAATCATATCTGTTGAGCGCATGAACGCAATGGCCTATCAGAGGTGCTAGTCAGTAAGTTTTAATCATTAAGTTTCAACGCGAGCCGCACGCTTGCGAATCCTTTCACTGTGACCAACAAAGTGTAAACACAATATAAATATTCATTGTACAATTAAGACAGCTTTTTTTTTATTATAATTGGAGTTTTCACGAGAGTGCAGAATTCAGTGAGTTTGCACTTTAGAAATTGACAGCCTTAGTGATTATAAAGGGAGGCTCTTCTCTTTCTTTCTGTTTATTACCCTTTCACAATCTGAATACAAGTTTAGTTTTTCATGATGCTGAGAACACTGCAGAGTTTGAGGATTGACAACCGTATTTAAATGCGCAATTGAATTGGAAATGGCGATGATTGACAGTGATAACCAATAGACGAGAGAAAACGGGATACAATTTTTTCAAGTACATTCAACAACAGTTTTTGCTCTGGTATCAAAATTGGTACAGAGAATCGTGAAATTTTACTGGTATTGGTACTGACTACTGAAATGTTGGTACTGTGACAACCCTAACTTTACTATTAAGTCCTGTAATAATTTCCATTTAGCAAAAAAGCACATTCTAACAGACATTAGACACTGCTGCTGTCGTTAAAATCCAAATATGATGATTATTTAAACTTTTCTGCTATTTTCAAACTGTAAAAAGCATTTTTAAACTCTTTTGTGCACACAATGTATAGCATATTGGAAATATTATGACAGCTGTGTGTGTTATGACATTTGAAACATTCCTTAAAACTAATTCTTCAAACTCTGAATTTCTTTGTTCAGCCAAAAGATTACTTTTTAAAGTGTTTTCAAATAAAACTTTTAATAACAATTGTGAAACAACTTTTAGGGCAAAATGCACAAGAGAGGATGGCTCTCATCAGCCTAAGGAATCTCATACACCAGGCTGGCAAAGATAAACAAACAGTTAAGAAAGAATGTACAATCCTATTGGAATAACTCAAGTTCAACTCAAGAGGTAGAGGGAATGTTAACCCTCTCTCCCTATATGTAGTGTACCACTGCTCCTCTTTCTTTATATACCACATGTGTTATATACCTCACAATCCCAGGTCAAGTAGATCCCTGCTCCTCATTCCAGGGGATCAATAACTGTTCCTGGCCAACTGGATGCAGTCAGACTCAGGCCACAGTCACGTCACAAGGCTTTGAATAAATACCCTGGCGTAATCCTGCGAGGACTGGACATGCACAGTATTAAAGCGCTAAGAGAACATATGGCTTGATTCCATGCTTTCAGTGTTCCAATAGCACACATGCAGGGACGAAAGGCTTGGCTAGATTACAAGCACTGGTGCAAAATGTCGAAGCTCTATTACAGGCTGAAGAGGAAGTGCCACAGAGAAACGAGTGGGTGAAATGTCAGGCCTCAATCAGTGGGCTCGTGTGTTGGAGGTGCTACATGGGTTACAACACAATTTGAGGCCATATTTGAGTTTGGTAGCATTATCTAAAACAACTGTATGTAGAATCATGTTGTTTTAGACAATACATATAAATATACATTGCTGGTCAGAATTATTTGCCCCCTTGGTAAATATTATCAAAGATGGCTGTAAAAAATAAATCTGCATTGTTTATCCTTTTGATATTTTATTTGAAATATAAATGTAAAAATCTAACATATTATTGAAGTAAAAGAATTGAAAGTGGGGGTGGGGGGATTTCGCAGGCTGGAAACCTGTACATTCTATCCTGCTTCCGTTACAAATCTCCGGGGACCAATCACAAACTGGCTTATCCACCTGGCGCGTTATTGGTGGGTTTAATCCAATCCAATTCCTTTTAACCTCTCTACGATGCTCAATGGCTTCTTTAGTTTAGCATACAAATCGCTCGAGTGGGTGTAAATAACACTCACTTTCATGTTTTTTTTGCACAACCTGAAAAAAAAACCCCAAAAACCAAAAAGAAAATCACTCGATGCCATTGCTGCTTCTGCAAACCGCTGATCAATGCTCCAAAGCAACACGTTTGTTGGCATGTTTCCTGCCAGGAGCTTTGATTGGTTGAGCTCTGATTGGTTGAAGGACTATCCAATTGCGTACAGAGTCATTTAAACTATGCCCGTTGATCACGCCTCTTGTGCAGTAGAAAATACAGAGCAGACTCCCCAGACTAATGTTCAATCTTAAAAGACTGAGCTTGGTCTGGTGATAGCCAGACTAACAGCCTTTTTGAGCATAAGAGACTTCTTTGAAGAACATTACAAAATCTTACAGACTATAATGGTTGTGCAACTACGTATGAGTAATATATCCTCTAATTGGATGTATGGTGAGTTTTGGCACAGTCTGCTCAACGTAAGGAAGGACAGCATTGGATACACGTTGCTCTCTTAAGGAAAAAGTTGATTTCCATGAGATCTGACTGGCCTCATTCCATCCGAAAAACAAACTCTTACTGACCTCAAACTTTTGAACAATAGTGTAAATAATTTGTCAAAAGGGTGCATCATTCATCATTCATGCAGAGAATAATATTTGTTTTCAATGGCAATGTGTAGAAGAGCTTCCTGTTGCATTATTTATATATAATATAACACATCAGATCTAGTAATACTTAGCATATCTAATATAGCAATGGTAGAGGACAGCCAAATGACACTATTAGCAGCACCCTTCACACTGAAGAGTGTTTTTCTAGAGTACCTCAGCTTCAATTTCTGATTGTGCTAAGGGTGCTACTGACATAAGAGCATGAGCCAAGGTCAGTCAGCAAACACGGATACAAGTCAAGTCAAGTCAAGTCAAGTCTATTTGTATAGCGCTTTTCACAATACAGATTGTATCAAAGCAGCTTCACAGTATTAAATTAAAATAATACAACAAGGTTTGTTTCTAGTGGAATTTATTGATTGATAAAATTAAATTACATATCCCCAAAATATCCCCAACTGAGCAAGCCAAAGGCAACAGTGGCAAGCAACCGAAAAACTCCATTAAGGGTGTACTCACACTAGGCACGGTTGCCATGAACCGGGCCCGAGTACGATTGTCCCCCCTCCCCACTCCCCCTCTGGCCTGCACTCACATAGGGTTTCAGCATTCGTGCCGGAGCACGCTTACTTCATTATGGTGCGACGGTTTCGGGATAAACAGGAAGAGCGCCGCTCTCACTGAACACAATGGAGTCCAGCACGGTTAGCGCTCACACTGCATGCGAACCGCGCCCGAGTCCAACTGAACCGTGCTCTGGCCCACCTCTTCCAAGCGGGCCAGGGCCGGCTAATCGAGCCGCGCCCGGGCACGGTTCGGAGCACTCACACTAGTCAAACGAACCGCGCTTCGGTGGTCAAACGCACTCGGGCACGGTTCAAACTGGCTAGTGTGAGTACACCCTAAGTGACCTAATGGTGATCTAAAGCTCCATCAGGTGACCCAATGGAGAAAAAAAAAACCTTGGGAGAACCCAGGCTCAGTCGGGGGCCAGTTCTCCTCTGGCGTTTATGAACTAGAGGCCGGATTTAACTGTAAGATTAAAAATATTATATGAATGCCTGGCTGAAGAGATGCACTCATTACTAGTCCAGTTATTAACTCACATGTAAGGACTTGCATGAACAAGGAGAAGCAATAGTTTCCACTGTCAGATGATGTTGATTCAAGCTACGGTTTCACTTTATTTTCACTGAAGTCATGTGATCCAAAAGTAACCATCAGACTCAACGTGCCAACTAGTGGTAGACCTAATTAGGGATGTCCCAATCAAGTTTTTTAGGCCCCCAAAGCAAATTATTTAATACTGAATATTGGCTGATATGGAGTATAAAATTATGGAGTATAAAATAAACTTGCAATTGCGAGTTATAAAGTCAAATTGTGAGTTATAAAATTTGAATTGTGTGATCTAAACTTGCAATTGCGAGTTATAAAGTCAGAATTGCGTGACATAAACTTGCAACTGCAAGTTATAAAGTTATAATTGCGTGATATAAAGTCACAATTAAGAGTTATAAAGTCAGAATTGCATGATATAAACTTGCAGTTGCGTGTTACTAAGTTAGATTTGTGAGATATAAACTTGCAATTGTAAGAAAAAAAGTCAGAATTGTGAGACAAAAAGTTGCAATTATCTTTTAAATTGTTTTATTCCGTGGCAGAAACAGCTTCCATATTCGTGTCTGCTATCCTAATTAGTATTAGCAGAATTGTGCAGTTCCATCTTCTCAGGATATCTTTTGATCAGAAACACCATCAGCTTTACTCGTGGATATGAAAAATTTAAATATGCTTGACTGTCTTTTTAACATTTTGGCGATAATAACAAATTTTTAATAGAATCATTTAAAATAATAATCAGGTATATACACTCTCTCCAAACTTTCCGCTACTGTGCCAAAACAATAAGAAGTAAACATCAACCAGTGAATGATTTAGAATTAAAGAAAGCTGATTGGTCAAAATATAGCCTTTATGTTGAGGGTCAATAGCAAGACATAACCTCCAAAAACATCACCCAAAAATGAAAACTCTGTAATCAGTTACTTTGATGTTGATCTAAACCCACAAGACTCATGTTCATCTTCGAAACACAAATGAAGATGTTTTTCGTAAAACCTGAGAGATTTCTTTCCATCCATTCCACCAAAACTTTGACGTTTCAAAAAGTTCATAAAGGGATACTGAAAGTAAACCATATGAATCTAGCGCTTTAATCAAAGTCTTCCGTAGAGACTGAACTTCTTTATATGATGAACAAATTTTAATTTTGGCTTTTATTTAGATATACACTTCGGTCAACGCATAAATAGAGCACAACAAATATGGTAAATGGAAGGGTTTTTTGAAGCACCACAGTTTTGGTGGAACAGACTTCCAATGGACGTTCAGAAATATCTCAGGTTTCATTAAAAATATCTTTGTTTTGAAGAAGAACACGTCTTATGGGTTTCGAATGACAGGAGGTTGAGTAACTGATGACAGAATTTTCATTTTTGAATGACTAACCCTAAGGCTGGAGAATGTCTTCTTCAAACATGATCTTTTCATCAGAAAAACATGGGTAGTAGAGCTGAGAACCTCTTAAATGAAGAGACTGTAAGATACAACAGCTTTGTAAGATAAAACATCCCTCATGCAAATATTTCAGCTAAACATTACATACCAGCTTTGTTTTGAGCAACTACATAAACAGTTTAAAGCCTCAAAGCATTCTGACAATGCACGAGGCTGAGAATTTGGCAAGAGTGGTCAACAAGCTCCTACTTGTTGGACTATTCAGACTATCTTTATGTCTTTATTGTGAATGTCACATCACTCACTGCATTTGACTTTTGATGATAAAACCATGATAAGAACTGTTATAAACACTTATTCAAATTCTCTATGCTCCACAAATATAATTTATCCTGAAATGTGTTTTTTAAGCAAGGAAAGGTCCATTTAAATGCCTGCTGGATGCATTTCCCGGAACTATTTTAAGAAACCGTAACATTTGAATCAAGCAAGTTCATGCTATGTAGCCCTGATTTATTCTCCAGTGCGGAGACGGTTCATTCCCTCAGGCCTGCAGAGACCCTTTGAAGGGTTGAGAATATGACAGAATGTCTTAAGCTTTAATCTCTGCAGGTACTGTGTGCACAAAGCAGCGTGCAGCGCTGGAAGAACACCACCACCCTTATATGCAGCACGGACTGAGCTCAAAGCTCCAACTGATAAAGCAAACGACTGCCTTGGCTCCTCAGTCTGGTTTGAATCTACATGTCACACCCTTTTTAAAGTAAAAAGGGGAAGAGGGTTGGGGGGAGGTACAGTCAAGGGAATAAAGACCTCCTACTGCTCAATGAACTATTACTGAGATTAACAGCAAAAACAAACGTCATTCTCTCACTAGTGTTTTCACTTCCTCATGGGGAGAGATAAACCAACCCAGTTCATGCACAAATAAATGGCCATTTTTAGGCAACGTTTATTTGGCTGTGAAGTCATCTGGATTCCAGAAAAGGGCTTGTTCAGTCTGTGGTCAATGAGTGTACTAGTGAGAATGAAAACAGAGTCTTTTTCACATACTTTTGAGTCTCTCGAACAACATTTAAAAGTCAAGCAGATAAAATCTATAGAGGTGGCTTGTCACTTCAGCCTCGGTCTATCAGCAGTTCAGTCTGAAACTTATTTGTTTCAAAAGAACTATTGGTAAAAAATGATATTTGGAAAGGAATTTGGAAGAAAAAAGGTGTGTTTCAATCAAACCAGCTACCTACAGAAGTACGTAACTGCAGATGGTTCATTCACTGTAAAGAGTTTATATTTAAAGCACAAACAAATTGAACTCTGATTGGACAGATACTCGAAATCACATGAAGAAACATTAAATGCTCCTCCAACCATAAATACTAATACATAATACACTTGTGTTTTGTATATATTTGCTGTAAACGGTTCTGTAGAATTTATAGTAAATAATTACAAAATATGAAGTGAATGATAAGGTTGACAACATTAAGACATCTCTCATAAACATTTCCAACTCCTCATATCATTAGCCTGAATGACTATGGGATCTCTCCCACTAAATATGTAGGTTGGGTCAAATTTGTTACAAAACATGCTTATTAAAACTGGGCAGAGTAATGACTAACACCTTACATCATGTGTCCATGCTATGCTGTAATATTTAACTAAATAAGCAATAAATGCAAATTATAATGCTCCAAAAAATATTTACGCATTCATTTTATATTGTTCAACAGCATTACTCAGTACTTATGTAATAAGTAAAAAGAACACTGATGCAAAGTGTGACTGTGACCACGTATTGTTTTAAAATGTCTTTGTATCATAAGAACGAGTGTCACAAAGTAAGCAGTAAATTAAATGGATGTGTTATGCAGTGTTGCATAAAAGCCATATTACAATATTCCTTCTCTGACCCGCCAAATGTAAATGTAGCATTAGCCTTTTCATATATTTCATAATAAGGAATTTATACTAGTATTGGATCTGTTCATTAATCATACACTATTTCTGCAATTATAATTACTGTGAAAATTAATGTATGCTAAATATTTTAAGTAATGCATCTATCGATATTGTTTTAATGCTTATTATGTCACTTTTTAAAATATCTGATATGCACAACCAACTTTCTCCCCTTACTTTTTGACAAAATATTATACCTTTCACCACCTTTTTCTTTCTAGAAATGCTGGACCCATTGTATTTTCTCTAAAATTATTCATATTAAATATTAGTATTGAACCGTTAAAAATCGATATTTTGTTTTCAGTTTTGTGGTCCAGCACTCAACTCAAAACAAAACAAAATATCGATTTTTAACGGTTCAATACTAATATTTAATATGAATAATTTTAGAGAAAATACAATGGGTCCAGCATTTCTAGAAAAACAAATAAATAAAAGCAAAAATGAATAGAGTTTAGATAAAAAGTCGAATAATAATATAAAAAAATGCCACCTTGACAGTTTAAATGCCTTTTAAACTAGATTTTGAGACACAACCCAAGTGGACTGTCTCTCTCAGAAGTTCATGTAAACTATCAGAGTGCGCTATCAACATTAAACCGCGCTATCTCGAGCGCATAGCCTCTAAAGTGAAAGCTTTCTTCAGAAACCTGAGCTGAACCCACCGCGGTCGAGAGTCCAGCGAGGAGCCGCAGCTCTGCACGGACAGCAGCGTCGGAGACTTCCGTGCCCCGAGAGGAGTGGGCTGCAGACTGCACGGGGACAGGAGGTTATTCTGCGAGGAGAACGAGCCTCTCTCCCTCTCCAGGAACACCTCGGTGCTCCCGACGTTACTGAACTCAGAATCCGACGGCAGAACCAGGATGGGCGGGACACTGAGCAGCCCGAGTCTGGGCACAGCGAGGCTGGAGAAGGTCCCATCGCCACTTGCAGCAGCAGCAGCAGCAGCAGCGGGCAGTTCGTTCACAGTCGCGCCGATGTCAGCACACTGAAACTCGGCATGCTGGGGTCCCGCTGCACTCGCATTGCTCCGCACAGGCCGTCCGTCCAGGGATATATTAGTGAGAAATAAAAGCGCGGCTTGTCTCCTCCGCGAGTCTTTACTTTTCCGCAGATGCTCTCTGTGCAGTTTGCCAGTGCATGGGGCCAGTGAACTCTGCGGACTGCACGCAGCAGCCGCCATTCTCGAGTGAAATAAACCGTCCGCTGATGCTCAATTCTGTTTCCACCCCGCCGCGACTCATCCGGACACGCCCACTCTTATCTGATTGGCTTGGAGTAAAGGATTTTAGTAAATAGATCGAGCATGCGTGAATTTGATTGGCTGATGAGTCCTAAAGCGTCTGAAATAAAGCATCAGGCGCGCTCTGTGAGGAAGGGGAGAGAGAGAAAATAAAGGACTGATGCAGTTTCTGCTGTTTTGTTATATTTATTTTAAATATTCATATTCATTGATCAAAGGTCTATATCTAAAGCGGACTGATATTAGTCTTACTTAAAATGCCTCATTGCAGAGTAGCTAAATGTGTCCTTTCAAATCACATTTTAGATATCACAATATTTCACTTTATTATATTTTACATTGTTTTACATAATTATAACAGTACTGCGAATTCTTAAGTCTCTAAATTAGTCCTTTTTTGAGTCAAGGCTGTATATGATGTTATTATGTATGAGCTCTCCATCCTCTGACTCAATGACTAGGCTTTTCCACAGAAGACATTAGTTGACCTCTTGTCACAGGGCCTGGGAGAAAAATTTGTTCCCAGTTGTCCCCTGCTGGTTTGTGTACTAAGATTATTTGGGTGTGAGAAGAGGTTTAACTTTAACTTTAATCCAAACCCTGCCTGGCCCTGTTCTTCTGTCTGGTTTCATTACATAACAAACGTTTAGCCTGACAGATGTATGTGCCATTCTGATAACCCCTAATGCTGGGCGCAGTGCCCATCAACCGCCTGTGGTTGGCACAGACAAGAGGGTAGAGAGGGGAAGGGCATCAGATTGTGGCAAGGTGACTGTCACTGGAAAGAATGTCAAGGCTGAGTTGTTCTCCCTGCAGACATCAGCCATTGTCAATGACCCTTCGGCTCCAGCAGGTTACTGTGTACAGTACACTGGGTGGAAACTGACACTTAATCATCATCATTGTCATCATCATCATATTTCTAATTTTTTTTTCTTTTATATCTAAGTGACCTTTTCTCCAAATAATGTCATTTCTTGTTTTCTTTTGTGGCACTTGCTCACTGCACTGAAGCTCTTTTGTAAATCATTCACGCAAAACATAACCAAACTTGCATGCAAATAATACGCAGATTTACGGATGCAAATCTGACGCAAATTTTTTTTTCATGAACAGCAACTTAGTGGCCTAATAAAGTGCACATATACTGTGAATGTTTAACTATTTGAAAGGTTTCCTAATAAAATTCCAAATATATATACTGTATATTTCTCTCAGTTCTTTCTGTACGTTTCACAGGTAATAGTCCTCCTCTTCTATGTCTCCATTCCCTTCCTCAAATCCCAAAGCCTCAATGTTGTGTGTGATGTCATCAATTCTGCGGTTAAAATCCTGGGAACCGGAGGGCAGGGTCCAGCCATCGTAGTCACGGACTGCTGTGGCCGACGTGTTGCTCATGCTCCGCTTGATCCGGCCAAAACTGTCCGTCAAAATCCCACCCTCTCGGATCCCAATGTCTTCCAGAAATGTCTCGAACACTCCTACGTCTTTATCTGGAATGAAGGGCCTCATGCCTGGTTACAGGGGAGAGGAAATACGTGAGAATGCAGCATAGTCCTGTATTCTTAGAGAGTAGGAATTTGTTGGATTATAATTTAGAATACTTGTCATATAAAATGTTAACTATTAAAATAAATACATTATAAAGACTTTCATATAAAAAAAAAATCACTATTCAAACATTTTAGGTCAGTAAGATTTAAAAAAATAAAAATGAATACATTTAATCAGCAAGGACTCACTAAATTTATCACAATTGGCAGTAAAAACTTCTGTTTTTAATGAATGCTGAATTTTTTTTACTAGTTGCCACAAAAATATTCAGAAGCACAAATGTTTTCAACATTTTTCACAATATTACTGTAATTTGGATCAAATTATCACAGCCATGGTGAGCATAAGAGACTAATGAATAGTAGTATACATATTTTTAGAAATAATATAAAAATATTTTTGGAAGTATTATATATTAGTATAATTCAATTTTATTTTTATTTAAACATTTCATAATTTACACCACATAATGTGTGGTACAAACCCCTGGTATGCAGTGTTTTCATGTTTTGGGGACTTTCCATAGACATAATGATTTTTATACTGTACATTACTTTAACCCCACTCCTAAACCTACACATCACAGAAAACTTTATGCAATTTAGCGTAAAAAAAAAAAAAAACCTTTCTGTATGAATTATAAGCTGTTTTCCTCACAGGGACCAAAACATATCCCCAAAAGGACATGGATTCAGACAATGACATCTTTGTGGAGACATTTTGTCCCCATAATGTAGGTTTACCAGGACACACACGGACACACACACACAAATCCACTTCACGTTATGAGATCTCTAGACCAGATAAACATATAATTCCATTTAAACTGTTTTTTCCCTTGAGAATGTCGCTGCATTAAAAAAATTTTGTGATGAATTGTCTCCATTCAGCACTGCAACTGACTACTAACACTAACTGAATGGTGATTGCAGTCAAAGAGTGGACATTCTCACACTCATTCAGACCAGTATTAAGCTGACTCAGCCTTTTGCTTGAGTGTCAGGATAGATGAGGTATAAGTGGCTCAGTAAGTGTTATGTAATTGTGTCTGTCGTACAAAATTGCTGCGAGTTGCTTTATCCTTTACCAACTCACGTATCCACAAGGTATTTTAATCAACTTGGACAAGTTTGCGTCGCAGTGGGAATACTGTGCAATTCATTTGAATTATTGAATGACTCATATTCTAAATATGTATTAGACACAGATATATTTGGGATGGTAGTTATTTATAGTTGTGA
The DNA here is from genome assembly GCF_965113295.1 of Leuciscus leuciscus. NCBI lineage: Eukaryota > Metazoa > Chordata > Actinopteri > Cypriniformes > Leuciscidae > Leuciscus > Leuciscus leuciscus. The sequence continues at coordinate 22,008,870 of NC_138742.1, read as the reverse complement.
ATCGTGGTCATAGAGCTATTTATAGTCTGTGTGTGTCATGTTTCTTTTCCACAGCGACTGGTGTTGTTTTAGTGAGTTTTGTAATTCTGTCATGCTGTGAAAGTGTGATGTTGTTGGAAAGGCTGTCGGGCCATGACTGCTCCAGTGCAAGCAAGGTGCTCATGAATATTCATTAGGCTTCATGTTACTCTAATCCCTCTAATGAGCTAATGACAGACAGACAGCAATTACACAGACCCTGAATACAATGGCAGTTCTGATAATTCATGACTTTTGAAATATGACTTGCATAAAGAGAGGATCTCAGCATGAAATAAACCCGGTCGTACAAACAAGCCCCTTGAGAATTTAAACAGGCACTCAAATTGTTCAAAAGCAGCAAAGAAAGAGAAAGAGAGAGAGAATGGTGACTTTTGTATTGCGTGTTTCTCACCAAGCAGCAGGAACTTGCGTGAGTCTCCATAGAGCTGCAGCAGGTCAGTGCAGAACTGCTCTATCGGAGCACCGAGTCTGTATTCTCTCAGGAACAGAGCAAACTGCTGAATCTCCTGAGGCGTCAGCTTGCTCCTCAACTAAACAGTGAGAAAACAATACAACAGAACAACATAGAGACAAAATTATTAAGGATAACTGCAGGGAAAGAAATCATTCATCCCTGAATGAAAATTATGCTTGTCATTTACTCAACCTCCCAAAGTTGCTTGTTTTCAGACTGGGAGTATTGGTATATTAAAATAATCACGATTCTGTGATTTTAAAAGTTTCAAGAATTGCATGTTCTTCAAAAAAAACACACACAAAAAAAACATTGGTCCCACTATATATTAGGTGTCTTTGCCATATGTAACATTTAAATTAATAATTTGATACAATGCACTTATTGTGTAAGTTTTTACATTGCACTAATATTTAAGAAATACCTGAATGTAATTAAAGCTGTAACTAATTTCTGTAATTACATCTCTTCTTACACTGTTGACCCTTCCTTTACATGTTAACTCACCCTTAAACCTTCCTATCCCACCGAACCTGTCCCTACCCTTATACATTAAAGGGATACTCCACCGAAAAATGAAAATTCTGTCATCATATACTCACCCTCATGTTGTTTCAAACCTGTATGAATTTCTTTCTTTTGCTGAACAGAAAGGAAGATATCTAGAAGAATGTGAGTAACCAGACAGTTTTAGATACCATTGACTTCCATAGTATATTTTTTTCCTACTATGGAAGTCAATGGTATCTAAAACTGTCTGGTTACTCACATTCTTCTAGATATCTTCCTTTCTGTTCAGCAGAAGAAAGAAATTCATACAGGTTTGAAACAACATGAGGGTGAGTATATGATGACAGAATTTTCATTTTTCGGTGGAGTATCCCTTTAACTTTATACCTTAGGAAATATTATTTCACTGTACATCTTGATTTTATGTTTTTTTAGCACCAGCCAAAGAATTTCAACGTAATAGAAGATCTAGATCAGATTTGTGAGATTCTTTACTTTAAACTTGTTTTAATACAGTAAAACAAATAAACCCCGGCCTGAACTAATAATTACAATTTTTAAACGTTTGTCTTAAATTTCAGTCTGTTCCTCACACAAAGGCTTTAAAAGACTTGAAATGTAGCACAAATGTTATAGACAAATTTTATGATGATTTCTCCTGTAGACAGCGTGCACTTAAAGTCCCCCGGTGTGAAAATCAAGGTTTTAATGTTGTTTATATGTCTAAGTGGTGTTTTTCATATGCTTTAAGACAAACCATGTACAAATTCATGCCAACAACACCATTGCTGAGTATTTTCTCCTTAGAACTGCAATGAACCAAAGACAGTCTCAAAAACGCGGTTTGAAATCGCTGGTGTTTTTGACGTCACAAACTACCTTGTAACCAATCAGGTCAACGTGTGATCGTCAACGAGTGGATCTCTGAGCTGGTGTGAGTGAGAGGAGGCGGGGCTGATTTGCATATTCATAGAACCACGTATACTAAACGAAGCAAGGGTGTAGAGTTACATTCAAGCTATTTTAAGGCATGATTTTCAAGGAAAAAACGTTTAAATATGTAATTTTGGTGATCAAAGATGAGTTTTAAGGGATACAATTACGGACTACAGGGGGACTTTAAATGGGTTTGCGAGGGAGAGTAAATGATGGCATTTTCATTTCATTCTTAGTAGAACTGTCCTTTGAATTACATAATTTTATATGCGTAAGTATCTTACAATGATCATGTACTCCTGCAAACTGGCATTAGAGGGCTCAGAGTCGCTGTGTGTGGAGGCCAGGCTTCGACGTGACTCATGGCAGGAGAGAGATGAGCTCTCACTGTAGTTCTCACTATAATACGGATCAAATGCTTCCTGTGAACCATCACTGTGAGGAGAGATAACACACATGCACAGTTCATGAAGTCAGATGTGACAGAGCTTCAAAGCAATTTTGAACACTGCACCCCCCCCCCCCCCCCCACCTCCAATACATATAAATAGATTTGAAAAAAAATCGGCAAAAAACAGACTGCAGCATTATGTTAGTCAATAAAAAAATGGGTGTGATGGACTACCTGTTTGTCCAAACAATGGTAGACAGGGTTTTTATTTTATAATAGCTTTTGAGCTGCTAGTGACTGAGAAGCCAATTCATAAAATCAAAACGTACAACCTAAAAGAGTGCAAGAATGTACTGATAATTCCTAAACAGATTTTGCGAGATTATAAGGCACAAACAGACACTCACTATGAACTGCAGCAGCTGAAGTCTGTGTCATAGCCATATGTCATGTCAGTAAGGCAGCTGTCACCTTGGACAAGAATTGATGGAGAAAAACAGACATGTTATTTATTTTATTGAATTTTATTATAGTATGATTTAATATTGAGCAGAAAAAAAAATACTTTTACAACTTTATACAAAGTAAATATTTTCCAGATAATATTTTGCTTCAAAATTCAATTATTTCATTTAGTAACAATGTTGTCTTCATTCATAATTGATGTTTTTTTTAAGGAAGGTGTCCATCACAAGGATCATCATATTTATGGGATCTTTGCATCAACAAGTTTGAAAACCCTTGGTTTAGATCAATAGTTTCCAACTGGGATTAATTTAGGGCGTCACTAGACCCGTTTTACTAGGACACGAGCTTCTGAACAACTCTATATTGCAGTTAAAGACAATTTATATCCATTTATATCCAAAACAGGAATTAAAAAACACTTTTTTGATGAGGCCTGTGCCCCTGATAAAAGGCTAAAAACGCCTTTGTCACTCACTCCTCTGCAGCCAATAGCGGTCAGGCATGGTGTAGTGATATCCCGCCCTGTCGACACATTCAATGGTCTGATGTCCATAGATGATCTGAAACATTTGACAGATGAGGGCGCAGTACTCCTCTGCAGAATCCTGTGTGTGTATAGGTGATCAATACAAGAATCAAATAAAGAGAAAATCAATGTTCTAGTGCTAAACAGGGATCCAGCCACATACAACTTTTATATGCCTCACATTTCTGCGTTTCTGTCTCACACAGATGCATAATATTGCACACCCACAAAAGCAGCCAGACTGTAATGTGGGTCAACACAATCCCATCCATATTAATGTCCGCAGGCACACACAGAGGCGCACAGATCACTGACACAGCATGCTGTTACATAAGTCTGGGCATTACATCACAGGGGAGTCTACTCTGAGCGCAGTGTTTACATCACAGCTGACACAACTCATCTCGTCAGCAGCAGCACAGCTACAGCTCACCGGGAGCATTCTTATCCCTGATGCTGACACACACTGATTAGGACTTACACAGATAAAGTCATTCTTCATAATCATCTTAAATACAAAAGCAATTATGTATTTATCCAAATGCCACAAAAACAAGGTTTGAAAGCTTGTGTTGTCCATCCATCCACATTAATGGCATTTAACCCATCCCTCACTTCCATCCTTCCATCCAGACATCTCATGTTAACGCTTCCATCCATCCATTCATCCATTATTAACCCTGACCTCCATCTATCCATCTACACACTATATATTAACTCATTCCATCCATTTATCCATCCATCCACATTAATGGAGTTTTAACCCATCCCTCACTTCCATCCCGGACTTTCTTGTTAACCCATCCATCCATCCACCACTTTTTAACCTTTTTAATCATCCATCCATCCATCCATCCATCCATCCATCCATCCATCCATCCATCACTTTTAACATTTTCATCTGTCCATCCATTAACCCTTTCATCCACTGTCCATCCACCCATCCCTTTAACCCTGTCCTCCATTTATCATTCTACCCACCCACTTCATATTAACTCATCCATCCATCCATCCACATTAATGGATTTTAACCCATCCCTGACTTCTATCCTTTCATCCAGACATTTCTTGTTCACCCTTCCTTCCATCCATCTATCATTTTTGAACATTTCCATCCATCCATATTAATGGATTTTTAACCCATTTATCAATGCACATCCATTGCTTATTAATCCATCCACAAGTATTGCGTAATAATATATCCATCCATCCATTCATCCATCCATCCAAATGGCTCATTAACCTCACCCTGTTTTCCACAGCCAGTATGATGAGGTTGCAGTAGGCATCAGGGCATGGCATGGGCTCCAGAGGATTATGGTTCCTCCTCTCCCAGCTGCCATAGGACTTTCCCCTCTCCCAGCTTCCCGTGCAAGCCTGCCTGCGTTCCCAGCTCCCACCTGGCGTGTGTTTCCGTTCCCAGCTTCCACCTGATTTAGTTCCAGTCCCATGCCTCTTCTCCCAGCTACCTCCTGATTTAGTTCCAGTCCCATGCCTCTTCTCCCAGCTACCTCCTGATTTAGTTCCAGTCCCATGCCTCTTCTCCCAGCTACCTCCTACCACCCCACCACCTCCCCGATGCTCCCAGCTGCCCCCTACAGGCCTCCGGTCCCAGCTGCCACTCACTGGCCGTTTCTCCCAGCTACCTCCGCACGGCTTCCGGGTCTGCCTACGCTCCCAACTCCCGCTCACACGCTTCCGTTCCAGGCTGCCACCATCACCGCCCCCAGTCCCAACTCCTCCACCCCCAGTCCCAACTCCTCCACCCCCAGTCCCAACTCCTCCACCCCCAGTCCCACCTCCTCCACCTGCACTACCCTGTTTGGGCTCATGGCGGGAAGAGAGCTTCCAGTCCACACCACAGATGGTGTGGCGGCGCTCCATGGTGCCCCCTGCAGGCCTTGGGTCAGTGTTGCTTATAGTTTGTCTGCGGCTCTCCAGACCAGTTGGCCTGTTCTCCAGACTGTTAACAGCCAGTACAGTGTCCACATTCAGACCTGGGAAGACACATACATTAATGAAGATCCCTCCCATCCTGGATATTATTTATTTCAGAAGCTTACCTTGGAAATTCAAACCACTTACCACTTAAATGTCTCACTTATTTAAATAAAATAAGTGAGACATTTGCAGATGATGCATTTGACAGATGCTTTAATCCAAAGTGATCTACATTCAAGGTATCGATTTTATCAGTTAATGCTTTCCCTGGGAATCAAACCCTTGACCGTGGCGTTGTTAACGCCAAGGCCTTAAACTTTGCTTTGTGTCTCAGACTTTGATATTACATTCCCATATTTATGTGCTTCAAATAAATAAATAAAGGAAAATTAGAAATATGCAATGAACTGTATCCCTAAAATGTATAATGTCAAATTAAGTACAATCTACTCTACTAAAGAAACAGACATTTACAATTGTATGCATTCATTTTTTCTTACTACAACAATTTACTAAAACAGAAAAGAAAGTAACCAGGGTAAACTCCGGTAAGTACATCCTTTCCTGACCTTCCTACTGACCAGTTTTGAGCACCAGTAGGTGCAGTGCATCATCCCGCAGGTAGGAGGCTGCGGCGATTTCATGTGTGGGGATTCTCAGCAGCAGTTTTTCATTGTCTCTCCACGTAAGCAGCAGACAGCGAGCAGACAGACTGAGAATAGAGTCCTGTTCCACACTGGTCTTCAGAGGCAAAACCCTCAGCTTCTATGGATGGAAAGAGAGAGACAGAATGCATAATTTATGCCATCTTCTGAATCTGAAAACAACATTACAATGACTCTGGTTTGAGGAATCGCTCTCACCCTGGCTGTGTCCAGAAGCTGGAGCAGCTCGTCTCTGCTCGATGGGTTCAGGGAACATGACACCCATGTCAGGTGTCCCAGGAACTGTTGGTAACAATTGCAAACATTCACAAAAGTCTAATGTGAATGTGTTATTTGTTGATACGTTTGAATTTTCAGACTAACCTTGACTTCCTTCTCCACATAATCGTAGATGAGTCTCTCTGGGTGGATGAGGTAGTCGGGTGGATAGAGGGGGACGGTGTGAAGGGGTCTACGGTACACGCTGCCTTTGTCCGCCTGTCTCCGGCTAGATTTAGGGAACACCAGCCGCTTTATCGGAGACACAAATCCCTGAGAGAAGAGATTGGATAGAGGAAAGCAAGATATAAAGTGACAACGAGAGATAAAAGGTGCAATTATGAGGAAAAAAATAACAAGTGTGAGATATAAAGTTGCAATAGCCTGTAGCATGAGTTAGCCTATAGCATGAGTTCCTTTATATATATATACGTTTTTTTTATTACTCTCGGGCAGAAACAGGTTTCCATATCCAAAGCAAAGTTAAAAAAAAAAACTCTGTATATTCTTAGTATATTCTTAGTAAAAAGTCCATATATTGCACTATTTAAGAAATATAAGCTTTGTTTTAGTAGCATTACAGGAACCCTTTTCAGATCTGAAATGATTCAGAATATGAGCATGCACAAAAAGTCTTCACAATTTGTATAATTTAAGTTCAGTTGCTTGACGTCAGTTTGTGAAAGCCTGTTTAAATCTGCTTTTATGATGATGTAACACACATCAGTCTGCTGCTCCAACTTTGACATCATCAGCGAGACAGCTGTTCGACGTGGAGGACAGATTAGACACATCATGACCAACTGACAACCTGCTGATTTATTCAGGCTAGGTGTGTGTTTATGCGTGTGAGGAAAAGAGTAAAATATGTAAGGAATGCGTAAAGCTGTGAATCAATCACATCCTGCCGGTAACGGTGTGTAATCTAATGGGGCTTATCAATCATCATGACTGCTTTCAGTGTGTTAGTTAAAACGCATTCAGTTTAAGAGAAGGCAATACAAAATAATCATTCCATCAACCATGAATGATCCATCCATCATTAAACTTAAACACAACTTAATTACTAACTTAAGCTACAATGATTTTTTCACAGAAACACATAATAAGCGAACCCTTTGAAGACAATATGAAGCTTTAATTGGCCTTCTTATACTGTAGTGTCCCATGGCTCAGAGGATTTGCGATCTAATTAGTGGCCCAGAAATAGAGCAGATTTGTTATCCATTTCACGCTACAATGTATGTTTGTTTTAAATGTTTCAAAATCCTCAAACTTTAGTATTTTTTTCCTGATGTGATCAGCGCAGGATGGCACTGATGATGTTGCATATGGATGCAGTAGCCTTCAGACTACAGTTATCTGTTTAGGAAATCTCTTGAGTTTATGTTTAAGTTTGTCCTGCTGCCAATGCAACCGGTCCAACTTGACCCTCTCCGAGCGGGATTCGAACTGGGGTCTCTGGCGTGGGAGGCCGGCGCGCTAACAAGGACGCCTCTTGAGATCAGAGGAGTGAGGTTTACACACACAGCCCTTACTGGCCTACGACAGTTACGCCAGGGAGCTTCAGTCCTCTGAGACGACGCTTTGAACTGAGATGTGGCTCAGAACTGCAATCTTTGGAAACATAACCTCAGAAGAATTGGTATCCAGCACACTGCATATTGCCATATAGAATAATTGAACTCTCTCTGGAACACATTATGATGCCTTTGGGGTTTTTTCTACTTAAAAGGAACACAGTCAATATAAATATTTTAAAATATTTGGGAGGAATTTCTTTGCCTCAGGCAATCAGCACTTAAAAAAAGAAGAAAAGAATGCTAGGCTCTGCACCTCATATGAAACAATGAACGATAAAAATGAAATAAAATGTAAATGCTGAGTTGATGTATGTGATTGATAGAAAATTATACACTATAATTCAAAAGTATGAAATATTTCTTGAGCATCAAATCTATACTCAGTCAGATATATACTGAGTCTTGATGAAGAAAAAACTCATGCATGGATGCAAAACTGTACAATAGAAGGTTAAGACTGTCACTGAAGAGACAAACCACTGTAATTATTGAATGCAAGAGAAACTGAAAATGAATTTGTGTACATGAATATGAAAACATTTGTGTATCAGATAAAGATTAGGGATGGAGAAAGGAAGGTTACGATATGATTGTCCTAGCAATTAGTGCGCTGTAATTTACTTTTGATAAAAGTGTCTGATAATTTACTTGTAAAGCAAGTAAAATCTTAATATTCAAGAAATCTTCATATGTTCTTAATCAACAAACTATAGGCCTCTATCAATGTACATGCATATAAGAAATGAAATTCCAGATGCGTTATCGTGTTTTGCAAACACCACAACAAACAGCATTACTGGCACAGCTATCATCCTACATTGGAATTTTATCATATCATGTGATGTGGTACACACACACATACAGTACATGTAAATGTAAACATAAGTTGTCACATGATCAGGTTAACATAGAATACACAACATACTTGGCAAAAAACAAATATTCCTAAATACATATCCAGCTAGTTTCAATGTATAATGTGACAAAACAACTTACCTTCTTGGCTCGCTTGGGCTCATAGTCCATATTGACCAGCCCGATGGCTAGCTGTGTCCAAGAGTGTGTGTTTGTGTGTGTGACTCTGTTTAGGACAGGCCCAATCTCCTCTCAGCCCTCTGGAGCCAGGCATGACTGGGCAGGAAACACACTTCCTGCTGGACAGGAAACTCCACCAGAGAGTCGGATCTAAAATCCTCAGCACCTCCACTCTCAAAGTACTGATAACACATACTCATACAGTACACAAAATGGGGTTGCACACACAAAGAGTGTTAAGAGTCATATTTTTGGTTTATAACCATTTTTCACCCTCTCTCTGACCCTTATTGTTAACCATAATGTGTTTTCTGCTACAGTGCTAACAAATTAGCAATAGACTTGAGACAACAAAAAACGCCAGCAAGTAGCAAAAGAAAGAAAACTAGTGATGCTCCAACATTTCAGCAGCAAAAAAATAAAAATAAAAAATAATAGTTTTCGGTCCTGGTCAAAATGGTTTTGAAGGTTCACTTTTAATGATCACTTCACTGATGTTAAGTTATGACTGTTTGCATTTATTTTGTGCACTCAACATGGATAAGCTAACAGGTGAACATGTCAGCACTGTGGACGCACTTCAATGTGACCCAAAACAATGCTGAGTAATATTATGTAAAATGAGTTTGACTAAAATATAAAAAAGTGGCTTGTGTCTAAAGAACTTTACTATGACTGGGTTTAATTTGTCAGAAGACCCCGAACAGCATAAAGAGTTAAATTACACAATTATCCAAATTTAATTAACGAAATAGCAAAAAGAGTCACTAACGAGTAGCAAATGATTTCAATTATAAGAAGCTCATCAACAGTGCTGAGACAACATCAAATGGCTGTAAAGTGTAAACAAGCAACAGCACTGAGATGATGTGGGGGAAATGGTTGCAAATTGTAAACAAGTAGGCTAACTCTACATACAGATTGCAGCACTGCGATGAAAGCAAACTTCAAGCAAAAGAAGCAAGTTTAGCTAAATAAACTCTAATAAATTATACAAAGATGGAATCAATGAAAGATTTCATGTGGCATAATTGTAGCTATATTTCCAAAAAGTGTGTAAAAGTTCGTTCCTAGCCTTGCCGTTGACTCCTTGACTGCTCCTCACAGACACAGACTGTAAGTGTATGATCACTTTAAGCACAATGTTAATTTGTTTACAAGGGAATATTAGACGTAGTAGCTAACTGATAGTATATCACAGAGACTATTGAATTGGAACATTACTTTAAATAGTGATGGGAGCTTTCAAAACACGGTTCTTGAAGCTTTCAAAACACGGTTCTTGAAGCTTCGAATCCTTTGCGAATCATTTATTTAGTGCTCACACTGTTGTAATTCACTTGCGCACTGTGTTTATGCGTTTGCATAAGTTTTGTCCACCATTTGACGCCATCATTTAGAACCAGTGATTCGGAGTGCGTATCAAACGGCCAAAAGTCACATGATTTCTCATAAAATTCTGTCATTATTTACTGACCTTCATGTCGTTGCAAATCCGTAAGACTTTTGTTCATCTTCGGAACACAAATGAAGTTATTTTTGATGCGGTAAATCACAAGCTTTCTATAGGCTACCTCCAATGACAGATACGCAACTGACACAGTTTGATGCTTCAACGTTCATAAAGAGATTGTAAAACTAATCCATATGAATTGAGCGGTTTAGTCCAATTTTTCTGAAGAGACTCGATTGTTTATATGATGAACAGATTGAATTTAGGCTTTTGTTCACATTTAACCCGTTGACCTTTATTTTAGGTTTCAGACATTTACACATACCACGTTACACATTAATTTCATGTGTCATAGAGTGTCTGGAAGAGAGTCTCCCGGGAGTGCACGTAAATGTCACATCCTTAAATTTTGACATTCCTGGCAAAAATGTCCCGATTTTTTCACACCTCTTTTTTTTTAGTTTCTTTACAAGCTGTTCTGTCAATTCGAAGTTAGTCGTGGACGCGGAGCTCTCGGCATCTCGAAAATGCCATGCTGATATTGATCCTTGTTTTAGTTCTCCTTTTGTCCCAAAGTCTGCTTGCCATGATCCATAATGTTTGAACGAAACAACAACAGTGTGAGTGTGCAGCTATACGTTATGCAGTTGTCCACGTCTGTCGCCATGGTTACTATGGCAGTACAAGTGGAAACAGGGATAACGCGGATATTACGTCACTGACAGGCGACAATGACCAGGGACGAGCCATTATTTAAAATTGGAATTTCTCCGAAATTAAAAATCTTTGGGAACTTTTGGGATATTGTAAGTACACAACTGCAGGAAATATATCACACTGTGCAAGTGATTTTTGGATATTTTATTACGGATGTAAAATCTTACATATTGTACCTTTAATATAAATTAATAAATAATAGGCCTACGTATAACAGTATTACTAAAGTAATATTAATATTAAAAAATATTAAAATGTAACTTCATAAACACTAATTTTGGAGTTATAATATTAATTTTCAGTGTTTCAATTGGGTGTTTATAAAAGATAGATGCCTTTGAATTTTTAGGACGGGGGTCCCTAAAATGAGGATGATCATATTTGTGGGTTTGTGGAAACCCCTGATGTAGAAGAAATTACAACATTTCACTATGTTCCCAGAGTGCTAAAAAAAATCAACACAATTCTCAGTGGTTTGAATTTGACCTTACCCACTACAGCTCAGTCATATCAATGTTACTCGCAGTTACTCAAAGCATCCACTGGGAGGCAATGTGGCTCAGCTCTTGAGCTTCAATGGGGAGTGGCACTTTAATGTGAGGCAACACAGGAAGATAGCTAATCACTTGCAGAGAGACGGCATGCTCGCTCATTGCCTTGTGCTGGATAAAAACCTGTGTTATATCCTTTATACTCTGTAGAGGAACAGTGTCTTACAGTTAAATTGGCATTGGCAGTATTTTGGCCTGTTTACCCTTGTCGAATTGAGAGAGTTGTCTATTTGATTGTACAGTGCAGTGCAACAGTGCAGTTTTCACCACGCCCTATGACATACTAGAGGAATTTAATGAAACTTTATCATGAGGGTAAGTTGAATTATTCTTACAGTCATGCAGAAATGTGCAGTTTGTCAGAGACATTGTGCTTGGATTGATCTGGATTGTTAAACAGCCCAGGGGAACGTACTGGTAGCTCAGTTTAAGAGGGAACATAAACCCAATGTCATACTGGGACAGTGGCCAACAGACCCTGAAAATCAAAGGCAGATGATCTGGGACATATGAGGAGTAAGCAGTGTACTAGTGCATTTAAAGTCATTGTGCAATCAAAACTTTCTTAATACTTGTTCTTAGTCTTATTTTGAAGGACAATACTTGCTGATGTGACCCAGGCTGTGCAGATGGGGAAAATATTGTTAGTCAAATAGCTATAGGCGTTGTTTTAGGCTCCTGTATACATAATGCAGCCTGACTAAAATCTTGGCAATAGTTAACCCTGTAATTTACAATACACTTTAAAAAGTGTTAACATTTGGATTTGATGCTCGAGGTTGAATTTGACCTTCATGCGCTGGTCAGAAAGCCCCCTAAAAAGCGTTTTATAATTCACTGAAAAACGCATTCAGATTTGGCTTCATTCTGCTATGGAACTCAAATATTATATATTCAAGTCCAGCCGGTGGAATATCCTCCTTCACTTGAAACTATTACATCATATTAGAGAAATATAAAAGATATTGCAAATGCTATACTGCATTGCATGCCATGTACTGTACATGTGGTACCTGAAGGGTTTCTCTTGAGTGTACTGTTGACCTGGAGAGCCTCATTGTGCGTGTCCTCTATGTGTGTGTGCGCTTGTTACAGTAGACGAGGACACTGTTGACCCCCTTAAGGGTATGAGTGGAGAAGGGAGAAGAGTTAATGGTGGGTCAGTTTCCAGAAGAGGGGCCACATTAAAAAGCTCTTAGACTACAAACACACTTTCACACACACACACACACACACACACACACACACACACACACACACACACACACACACACACACACACACACACACACACACACACACACACACACACACAGCACATACCTGTAGCCCTGCTTAATGATCCTGCCGTTACCACGGCAACCTGTGAAAGGATCAACTTACTGGTATTTGCTCCATTATTTAAACCTGCCAAAAGCACGTCTTAAACCAGATGCTAATTTGCGCTGCTCTTGGTAGTTTGCGTTGGTCATTATGGAAATGATCCGGCTGCGTCATTGTTCTTTAATTTGCTTGTCATCAGTAGATCATGCGCTTTTTTGGAATTGCGCTTTCACGCTAATTTGCCGTTAAGTAAATATGGCCCTCAGGATCTGTACGTACAGTAATTGAGAGTTTTTGCTATGTTTCACAGAACCAAGTTGTAATGTTAGCTGTAACTGGACAGTTTTGAGTGTCATTGTTTGTCTGGAACTGGTGTGCAGCTGGCGACTAACAACAAACTTTTGCTTGAATCATTTTTTGTTCTTCCTTGTTGTTCGTTTGTCGGCTTCACTTTATTTTTAATGAAGCATTATTTTGCTTCGGTTTCACTGATAAAGAGACATGCAACACAGTGCCGGCCCAGATGTGGGCCGGATCTGGGCCGACATTGTGTTGCTGTCTGGGTTGCTTGTTCATGCATTTTGGGGGCGGAGCAAGGACGGGAGACATGTTTGTTTGAATTTCAAATATCAACAGTGTTTCTCAGAAATCATTTACTGCACCTTTTAAGCACGGATTCAATGATCCGGTCGGAGAGAGTCTAGTTAACTTAATCTGAATTGGTCTTGTCTGGTTCAAACATAACAAGATCCTCAGAATATGCAGATGAAGTATATCAAATAGAAGTAAAATAATAAAACAAATGATAGTTATTGTTGGTGTTGTGATATGGGCGTGATTATGCAAATGAGCAGCAACTCTCAGAGATCCAAGAAATGGGATGTGATCCATCATGTGAGATTTTGTAGTTTACAGTGAAACTGTAAAACTTAGTTATTGTTAGGTGCGATTTTGCAGATCTATAAGATTTGTTTATGCCCCTGTACAGGGCTATAATTAAACAAAGATTCATGGAAATTCATGTCAAAAGATGTTAGCATTTCAATTTATTCATTGCTTATTGTTCATCCTGTTCATGACACTGTATGATGACTGTGACAATTTCTACAAACTCCTGAATTCATTTTAGCTTTTTTTTTTTTTTTTTTTTGCCTTGTCAAATTACATTTACATTTAAATTTATTCCTTAATCAGAAACTTTTACCCAGAGTGAGAATAATTCAAGCAGAAAGAATTAATCGAAAGGCAAACTCTACACAAGTAGTGCCACTATACCAACTTTCCAAAGTATCAGAGTAGTTCAATGCTAGAGTGCAGAAGGGCTGACTTCTTCAAAGGCTAGGTAGTTAAAGGAACCGTATGTAAGAAATGTATTTCAATTAATCATAAAATGGCCCTGATATGTCACTAGACATTAAGAAATCATGTTCATTTCAAATACTTATATCACTGACAACAGTAGTCCGGCCAGGATATTGTCATTTAAAAGTGAAGTTGCAGCCCTCAACTGATGTTGATGTTGTCATCTTGTGTTTTGGCCTGAAGCGCCACCCTCCACCTATCTACCAATCACGAAGTCAGTAGTGTTTCGGCATCCGGGTTGCCAGCTCTGCTCTAGTTACCACAGCTGCAGCTACAAACGTGTCGGATAAAAAATGTCTAACGTTACGAAACCTAAAAGACCTCGTTATGAATCCAAAATACGTCGTGACAAAGTCCGAAAAAAAACGTACTGTGTAGGACTCGTCACTTGCCATTGGAAGCTCCTTGTAGCAGCCTACGTTCCTGCTGGATCCTGGAGCCTATCTGGCAACCTCGAGTCAGGGGGGAGGGGGAGGGGATACACCGCTCTACAGTAATTTGAAAGTGATTGCAGTACTAGTTTTGGCCACAATCTTATATACGGTTCCTTTAAGTGCTCCTGGAAGAGGTCTTCAGCTGTTTTGTGAATTTTTTACTGGACTTGATTTGAAATTAGAATCATCTTATTTTACCAGTAATGAGATCAGATTTGAGCGAGGTGTGCAGATCACCAATGAGGTTAAAGCATCTAGCAGAAGGAACGGCCTTTGCAAACAACAACACAGTTAACTCCACAACCTCCTGCAATAAAATCACTGTAAGTGTGAACATCCCACTATGAGACAGCGTGAATACAGCCCCCAACCATCATTTGCTCTCCATCAGTGTCTTCAGACTGGACAGCAGGATTCTTGTCTTTGGCAATTACCGACCATGACTCTGTTTTTTTTTTTCCTGTTTTTTTTTTCTGCCTGGTATTTAACCAGGCAATGGAAATTTAAAAGCAACAAGAAAGACCTCATAGACGAAGAGAGAAAGAGAGAGAAAAACTTCAGCTGATGTCTTTTGCTGGTCTTGTTATTGGGGTGATTTCTTTACAATTGTCGTTACTCAAAAAAGCCCTGGAACAGAGCTGAGTAGGATAAGCTGTTAAACTAAAAAGAGATCTTAACATTTTATGAGGTGACAAAAAAGTCTTTCTTTCTCTCAAGCAAGCATTCACACACACATTTTTGTCCCCAATAGTCATTAAGTGCAGCTTTTCATGGCCAAGAAGAGCAATCACAATTGCCAAACCACAAAACCCCCATCAATTCAGAATCTAAAATCATCATAACCACAGCAATGGCCGCCCCTTCCAAATAACAAAATAATGAGTGAAATGAACACATACAGATGTAAAAGGGTTTTGAGGCTTGCGGACGGAGCAAACCAATACTCGCTGCTTTAGTTACTGTAAAGAGAGCTCACACACAGCATTAGAATTCACTGTCAATCATTTGTGTTCTCTCTGTGTGAAATGCAACACAAACACTCAAGACGTTTGCAAGTTTGTTGGTTCCAGATGTCCCAAAAACATTTTCATGAAACACTCAAACACGCATATTCAATTATTTTTTTTTACTTTTTCGAGGCTGTCATCTGAATTATTTTTTTACAGCATTATTTTTATCCAACTACAATTTGATCACAACTTTTTGTCTTACTATATGACATATTTTCTTCATCTTTACAGATAAACAATGCAGCATGACCAGTCAAACATACAGACAACCCCCCCCCCCCCCCCCACCACCCAAAAAAAAAAAAACATTCATACCAACACACTGGCACCATTCTATTGTATACATATAACAAAAGATAATATATATTTATGAATATTCAATTAGAAGAATTATATCAAAGACATGGCCACAGAGTCATTAAAAATAAATCTAATAAATAAATAAGTCAATAATTACAGAAGAACTCTTTTGAGGAAATGGATGATTGATTGAACTCGCTAACCTCACCATTCACAGAAGCAATAATACACAATTTGTACTGTTTTCAGGTCACTGAAACATTAAACTTAGACCAAAACAGTCACTCAGGATGAACCTGAGAAATACTGATTGGTCAGTTTATCTATATTTTACAAATGTCCACTTCTCATCACTGTCAGTTAAACTCTTTTCTAATGTTCAGTGCATAGGCAGAAAGTTAAGTCCCTTTCCTAAATTCACTTCCCATGCAGGTCATGTAAACACCACGTTATTCCCATCCAGCCTGATGTGCACTCTCGGACTAGTCAAGCGTTCCCAGGCATCCGGATGCCAAACATGCTGAGGTCCCACCGTGTAGCACCATGCCGACCATCAAGGATCGGACCGTAACCTCATGGTGGTATCTGCCTCCTGAGTCTCACCTCTGCATAGAAATGCCATATGGAAGGTGGAGGTATGAACAACACTATACCGTAGTCTCATACTCCGTCACTTCTTTGGGGTTGCTGAAGCTCTGGTACTGGATTCGGGGCGTCACAGGAGACGTATTCTCTAGCACCAGGATGGTCTTCCTCAGCCTACGGTCGATAAAGTGGGCGTCCCAGGCCGGGTACCTTTTTCTTGGCAGGTCGATGCGAATAACGGGACCTTCAGTTCTTGATGGACGTGGGGAAGAAGCTGGGGGAACACTAGGAGGCCTTACCTGAAACACAGGCAGGCAACTGTCTCTATCCCCTGCCCCAATCTCCCGATCCCCACCATTAGTCCTCTGGAGTGTTCTGGGAGGGCTAGTAACCACGTCCGGTTGGGGCAAGGGTGTCCCCAAATCCCCAACGCCTCCCAGGCCGATTACCCCCATTCCCTCCTCCCTACAGCTCCACTGAGCGCCCAGGATGGGTCCGTCCGGGTGGAGCAGGCAATAATAGACGAACATAAAGAACGTTCCCAAAGCGTAGCTACACACAACCACGCATACGACGATCAGGGCGTAGAAGTCCAAAGTGCGAGGTCCCCTGTGAATATACCAAGCGGTGGTGAGTGCGACATTCTCAACCAAGGTCACGCAGCAATACACACCCAGCCGAAAGCGGGCACGGCCTTCCTTCACATTGAACCAGCAAAAGATGTAGATGATGCCCACCACCATGTTGTAGATTATCTCCTCCCACTTGGACATGCAGAAGTCGGTCTCGCCCTGGATGATCCAGAAGGTCATGGCGCACCAGTGGGCCACGATGAAGATCCCGAAGTAAAGCTGGAAGACTGATGCGAAGAGGGCGAAGGCGATGGTTCGAGCACCGATGGTGAAGAGATGCCAGAGCATCTGAACAATCACAGCCTTGTAGGACATGGGGAGTTTATCGTCACGAGAGTCGCGCAGAACCTTCTGGTAGGAAGCGATCATCCAAGCTAGTGAAACCAATGAGGCAGATGCAGAGAGACCTACAGAGACAGAGCAAGATATACAGAGAGACAGCTTAAGTAATGAAGCATAAAGCCAGAAAAAACTTTACAAATGTATGCATAATAAACTTGGCCATTGCACTGCTCGCAATGTTCTACATAGATGTTTCTTGCATTACAGTGCTGGTAACAAACCTTACTCTAGGGTCAATGGAGTTACCTTTAAATGTCTGTGCTATTAAACAGGATTTGCTATTGTTCATGTAGCAGTATAAATGTCAACCATTTAACTAATTCTTAACTAACGTGCTCAGCAAGATTCCCTTGAAACTGCTGCCACACCATGACAGTAAACTAGCCATAGATGATGCTAAACCACTGCTGCTTAAAAGAACAGGTTGGACCAGTGCCATGAAGTTCCATGCTGGTCCAAGCTGGTTTATGCTAGTGTGGTGCTAGTCTAGCTGGTAGATTGCTGTTGGTAATGTTAAAATGAAAACATTTTCATGAACTGAAATAATAATCGAAAAAAACTGAAACTAAACAAATAATGTTCAGGATTCCAAAACCAACACACAAAAAAGGCCACAAATATTATTTTTTTACTTTTTGATACATAGCATATTTAAACTTGAAATCTTTACAACCCGCCTGTATTTAAAATGAAAATGCCACTTGATAGCACTTAATTAACAAGACTGCTGTAAAACATTTTTTAAACCATACCAGTTGGTGCATTAACTTTGGTAGCCCTAAATACTAAACAAAAAAACAAAAAAAATAGACAAACTATGCAAATTCTGTAAAACTAAATTCAATTGAAAATAGAAACAGAAATAAAATAAAAATAGCGGAAAAAAAAGAACCCTGCAAGCAAAACTACTTGGTTTTTCTGGTGATGCTGAGAAATGCTTGAGAAATTACGTTTTGCTGGTTAGACTAGTCAGAAAGCTTTACTGGAACACCAGTACAACAGGATCCCATGCTGGGGTCCAGCAAACAAAACACAACACATGCTGGTGACCAGCTCTTTTAAACATTTTCAGCAGGAAATGCAAAGGCAACGATGCGTGAAATCAAGCCTGCATAGCTAGAAGCATTTGCATTCACACACATGCATACAGCAGATTTCAGGTCTGAGTGTGAAAATGACTGGTCAATTTGAAAGAACAGTAATTTAAACCGCACAAATTGTAGAAATGATACACAAAATGAAAATGGATGTTATAAAACCTGAAAATACATTTTTAGTTTGTCTAAAAGGTTAGTTTATAGCTCAGTCTATAGCAGTGGTTTTCAAACCCTGGGTCGCGACCCTCGGGTGGGTCGCGAGACTTAAAAAATGGGTCGCCAGGATTATTTAAGGAAAATATAATTAAATTAAAAAACAAAATTTGTTTTCATAAAATCATAGTCTATAGGCCTATATAAAAGAAACACGCGAAATATGGCTATTTAAACAACCGAGTTTGGTCCATTTCTGTGAGGCGCGGCGCCTCACAAACAAGTTGAGGGAAAGAAAACCGAGACGGCACGCGATGTTCCCGGACGCAGACGCGCGCGCATCGACATAGGCTCGGTCCTGCTCCTCCGTGGTATCGCGGTTGCGGCACAGGCGATGAAACGTCAGAAACAACAACAGGTGACTAAGCTATCGTTATATGATCCCGCTCTTATTCATGCAAATGCTTTTAAACCATTCATGCGCGACAAGACAAAAGAGAACGCGCTGTCAGTAAATGTCCTCCTGACACACACACATACACACGACCCAGTCGACGCGCGCCAGTATAAGTTCTCTTTCGCGCTAGAACGAACAACACACATGTATGCCAAAATGTCCGTTTTGTCGAGTATCCTCACAAGAACAGTCTTAAATGAGTTAAATAAAATCTTAAATGAAAGTAAAGAGTAGTGAGAGAATGGGATGCGTGAGATCGTCAGCTGGGTGATTCTCTGAATTGGGTGCCCTTCAAGTCCCCCAAACATACTTCAAAGATTTTCAATTGAAGGAAATCACAAAATGCATTTTAACGCTGTCAATTAATAGAACCAGGTGCCTTAGCATTATAATGCAACACAATTGCTTTTTTTTATTTTTTATTTAAAGATAATGAGTTGCCTAAGTAGTAGACAACAAGCATGTTTGCATGTCCTCACTAACCATCATTACATTTTCACTGAATATCAAACAAATAAAAAGTGCAATTAATACCAAAATGTTGCTGCTAATATAATCATATGTTGGTCTACTTTAACTAAAATATACATGTATATATAAAAATACATTAGTTATATATGAAATTGCAATATTTATACACGTCCTCCAGTTTGTCTTCAACCCCGTCACGCCATACTATTTACCCCCATATAAAAATAATGGATCAATCCCTGTGGCATCACATCCAGGCAGTGACATCACACAAGTCTCTTGAAGAACATGCTGCAAATAAAGGCATGTGTCAGTATCTTTTCTTACCTATATTTCATGTTTTTTACTGTCAGATTAAGATTGTCAGGCTCAACATTTCAACTCTGTTATATGACTAAATGATAGTAAACAACGGTTCAAGAAGAATTAAATAATAGTTTTGCAAAACATTAACATTTTATGCTGTCCTAAATGTCATGTGGTGCTACTGTCTTAGCTAAGCTAACTGTCTTAGCTACTGTTAGCCAAAAACTTCAACCCCGTCACATTCAACCCCGTCACATTTTTTACTATAACAGGGTTGAATTGTTGTGACAGGGTTGAATGTTTGACACTTCTTAGTAGATTACTCAATTGTAGACTCCTTGTATTGTGATGTGAACTGTCAGAAATAATCGATTATGGTATTTTATGTTCAATATTTTCAGACATCCCAATGGCAAAAACAGCAGCAGAGAGGCAAAGACAGTGCAGAGCAAGAAGGGATGCAGACGCAGAGAGAAGGGAAACGTATCTCAGGAGTGAGCGTGAAAGGTGGAAAAGGGACACAGAGATAGGAAAAAATAAATAAATAAGCAATCTGGGTGACAGAGCTAAACGATATATAAACGGAAGATGTGGAGGGATGCTAAAAAAAAGACAGAAGAAGAGGGAAGCTTTGAGGAATAGCGACATAGCGACTCTGCTGCTGTTTTTGCCATTGGGATGTCTGAAAATATTGAACATAAAATACCATAATCGATTATTTCTGACAGTTCACATCACAATACAACAAGTCTACAATTGAGTAATCTACTAAGAAGTGTCAAACATTCAACCCTGTCACAACGATTCAACCCTGTTATAATAAAAAATGTGACGAAGATCGATTGATGTTTGTGATTAATTAATGCTTAATGCTTTTGATTTAATGTTAAAAACTTACTCAAATGTTTGTTTGTTTTTGCCAACTTTAATAAAATAAAATGTTATTGAATGTGATATCATTCATTTTACAGGTAAGAAATCCATGATACTATATTGAAATAATGATCATCACTTCAACCCTGTTATCATTTTCAACCCCGTTATGCTGAGTTCAACCCTGTTATTTGATAGTTTTTATTAATATTTTCGTGATAAGAAGACAAATTAGGTAAATGTTTGTTTTGCTGTGTGCAGAATTTACAGGACAGTTGGAAAACATATGAAAGCCTAATTAAATCCTAATGTTAATGCATATTTTGTGATAATATATGAAGACCAATGTTAGATACAGTTTTCATGACCTGATTTGGTATTCAAATTGTGAGTATTTAAAAATAAAATCTACATGCAATAAATGATATCAAACAAGGGACATCTCATTGAAAAGCTTCTACAAAAATGTACTTGAAAATCTTTTTAAATCATATTTAAACAGGGTCCAAGTGGTCTGTGACGGGGTTGAACTCCAAAACAACTTTCAGTAAGAAAAAACACTCAATATCGATTAGAATTTCATGCCTGAGGTGGGAAAATGTATTTTCTTAAAGGTTTGACTAATCCACTATCACATGAAATGATCAGAAATAACTATTTAAGGTAAAAAAAAAAGAAAAAAAGTATGACCCAAAAGGCACCCAATTCAGAGAATCACCCAGCTGTGGCTGGTCCTAAAGTGGCAGCAGCTAATTCTCGGAGAAAATTATTAACAGCTCTTGACTAAAGAATGTGTGTAGCTTTAATACGGATTTCTCTATATTTAGTTTATAATTTATGCAGTGCGGAATGTTTTGATAACCTTATCCAAATTCTATATATTTCATATCTGTTAGACAGGAAAGGCACAGGTAAATTTGACATTTATAATGGGTTTGTGTAAGGTTTGTTTTAAGTTCACTTAAATTAAAAGTTTTTATATTTTTTGAAGCCTAATAAATATTTAAAATTTGGGGGGATAATCATTTTCATTTTTTCTTAGAAGCCTATAATAAATAATAGTTTAGCATCCAAATAAATCGCGAATATGGAAAAAAAAAATTATTCGAATGAGAGAGTTAGGTGAGCCCAACGAAATTATTTCGTTTTGGCTTGTTTATAGATATTTTTTTTCATTCTTGTTCTGTTCTGAATATCATTCAATTTAAAGGATTTGTTGAGGAATATTTTTTGTGAATTTTTTAAGCATACATCAAACGATAGTAGGCTATATTAATTGGTTAAAATTCTTACAATGGTTAATGGTTAACCGGTTAATTAGCATCTCTGTAGCTTTAGCTAGATCAAAAGAGTGCAGAATCAACTTTGCGTTGCGATCGCGTCACGGATAAGCCACTGCACGTGCATCATCAAAAGCGGTTGCTAAGAAAAGGCTTAAGAATAGGCCTATGGGTCGCCTCAAAAAAAAAAAAAAAAAAAAAGGGTCGCTCTTGAAAAAGTTTGAAAACCACTGGTCTATAGTGTAGGTATCTTACGTATACAGATGCAAATGAGACACGTGTGATAGCATGAGAGCACGCTGCCCAAGTAAACCCAGACAGCAACATAGTCTCGGCCCAGATCCAGCCCTCATCTGGTACACGTGGAATCCACACGTACCAGATGTGGGCCAGCTCTGGGCCGAACACACTTATTGACAAGGTAAGGGTTTTAATCACAAAAATTTACCAATCACAATTTCCACACATCATGCAAGGTCACTGTATAAGCTGCTGACCCCCACCTGTGCATGTACTTTGTATTTGTGCACACAAAGCAGATTTACATGTCTAAGGCCACATCCACACGAAGCCAGAGAAGCCCTATCCGATTTTTTTTTTCCGCTCAAAAAAAAAATTCCGTAAACACGGCGTTGTCTCAAGAAATATCTGCGTACACACGAAACAACTGAAACCGACTCAAAACGATGTAGTTTACATGCCAGACCAGTATGTGGCGCTGTAATTCTGCCACAGACATACACTAAAAACGGAGAAGAAGACTTAAAGCATGCGCATAAACCTTGCGCACTGTATACAATGATAATATTAGGCACACTAGCTTCTTTTTTTCTTTTCTTTTTTTCTTTTTTAATCAAGAACTTTGTTGAACAATATGAAAAACCATAAATGTAGTTGCTGTGACTTAACGGTGTCTGACTAGTTGACACTTGGTGTGATGACATCATCGTTTCACAAAATGTACGGATTGGCCGTACACACGAAAACGCAAGGGCGGCGTTTTCAGATTTATCCACCTTGGGACCCGGTTTAAAAAAATAGCGGTTTCAGTCTCCGAAAACGCCGGATCCGTGTGGACGAAACGCCAATACGATAAAAAATGTATACGTATACAGCGAAACGCGTCTCCGTGTGGACGGGCCCTAAGATACTGTAGCTATCATTAATTTTAGTTGTTAATTTGAACCTTTAATAACAATACCTGCTGACAGGGCTTATGTTTACTGCATTAGTTGAGAGATTTTTTTCCTTGATACATGTAGCTACTGTACTTGATATTTATCCAAATTAATTGATATTGAATGAAGATCGGAATCGTATCACAAGCGAGTTGAAATTGTGAAATTTGTCCAGCACTAATAAAAACAGTAGGCTACTGGTTATTGTACCATGTAAGCTTTGTAACATGTTGTCACTAAACTTAATGAAATTCTGTTTAGTTACCAAACGTTTTGACAATCTACATTTCTTTCTCTTTTTTTGCCTTTTTGTTTTACAACAGACAGAAACCTGAGTGTTGCATGAAGATCCTCTATAGCAGTAGCCAATTAAATAGCCTGGAAAAAGCAAGTACTAAATATAAAACCTAATCAAAATCATTAAGAATCACTACATTTCCACATTCTCAGACTTCAGACTTCAATATTTAATTAGATATGATTCATTGCTAAATGAACATGCGATTGAATAATTAACTTTCAAAACATGAATAATTGAGGCCCTAATTGATGTCGCTTGCCTCTCTGGACTCATAATATATGAATGTGCGAATATACCTTGCATCATGACGGATACATTTTGAGATAATATATTCTTACGAGGCAAAGAAGCAAAGCGATGTTAATTCCAGACATCACGGCGGCTCTTATGAAACACAAACTGACGTGAGCTGGCAGAGATGCGAGAGCTGCTCTTTCAAGGGTGATGGCAGGAAAAAAGAAACGGTTCAAAGTTTTGTAACGTTTGTTGCTCTTGTTTTAGATTTCAAATAATATTTCATAGAAACTACAACACCTGCTGAGACAACAAATCGCAGGGCTTGTTCCCCAACTGCCTGAGAGGATGTCTCTCTAGAGAGACTGAGTGTGAGTGTGTGTGTTTGACTTGCTGACAGGCAGACAGACAGGCGCTTTATATTGTGTTTGCGAGTAGTACCCTAAAGCGCAAGGTAGAGTGAAAAGGTGAAGAGGAGGTGTGTGTGAGTGTGTGTGATTGAGAGATGTGCAGCAATCTCAGGAGGCTTCCAGACTGAGCTGATGTTATCATGGGGATCAGCTCTTAAATACAGCCCACTACATGTTTGTGTGTCTGGTGGGTCGTGGCAGATTGGCTTTGTTCTGGTGCTTGATTCCTCTCCTGTCCCACCACACACACACACACACACACACACACACACACACACACACACACACACACACACACACACACACACACACACACACACACACACACACACACACACACACACACACACACACACACACACACACACACACACACACACACAGGAACCTACACTTGTAACTTTAACCCATTTAAAGTGTCAAATATAACCCTATATGACAACCAACTAAAAAAAAAAAAAAAATCTTATCATTAGAGACTATCAACAACTATCACGAACAAATCAAATACGTTTTGTTAAATTATTCTTAGAAATATCAACAAATCAGCATTTTAACTTTGCAGAGCTATCGGTCTAAAAAAGAGCAAGAACATTTAAAAGGTCTAATAATATTTTTATTACATTTACGAGCACTACAGCCTATGAATATATGACATCAGTTTAACAGTGTGAATAAAAGCATAGTTTGATTTTTTGTCCATTCTTCTTTGAATTTTCGGTCTACGTCATTGTCTTCGGTGAATCAGAACAAT
The DNA here is from genome assembly GCF_965113295.1 of Leuciscus leuciscus. Classification (NCBI taxonomy): domain Eukaryota; kingdom Metazoa; phylum Chordata; class Actinopteri; order Cypriniformes; family Leuciscidae; genus Leuciscus; species Leuciscus leuciscus. The sequence continues at coordinate 21,983,838 of NC_138742.1, read as the reverse complement.
CCATCTTGTCATGGCGTTCATGATCAGACGTACTGCTGTATCAGTGTCCTTTTTGCACATATATTTTATTAGAGGAAGACATGGTGAAATATGTGCGCATGGACCGTGCTGGTTAATTTTTGGAGCAGGTGAGAATGAAATATACAGATAAAAACTTGAAACACACTTGCTCCAGTTATGAATTCTGATTGTTGATCCTGGTTCAAATTAGTAATCGACTAATATGGATTTTTTTTAAATTGGCCAATGCTGAAATCCTACCCAGACAGCATACATATCCGGGCCTCATCAGGGACAACAATGGCACATATGGCTAAGTTCTGGCCCACACACATCAGGGATGCGTTTCCCGATAACATTGTCTCTTAGCGCACTACGAAGACTCTTAAAGGGCACCTATTATGCAAAATTCACTTTTACATGGTGTTTGAACATAAATGTGTGTGAGCAAAACCACCCTAGAATGATAAAAATCCACCCAGTAGTTTTTTTACTATCTCAGTAAATCACAAGCACTGTCTCAGAACGCCCTGTTCTAGATTTCCCTCACTGTGACGTAGAAATGCGCTAAGCCCCACCGACGCGGTTTGATTGACAGTCTGGTTTTGGCATAGACCCCGCCCTCGGTGATCTGCATCCTCCATTGTTTCAACGACAGTGTAACTTAGGTGTTTGTTGTGGAATTTAAGAATGGACATAGTAGTCTTCACTGACATCAGAGCCACTGAAAACGCAGCGGATGGATTTTATTTATGAAGAAACGGCGCCACTTAAACTTCCTTCATTTTCTGACTGACTGTTTAGTGAACGAGGGTCAAAGTTAATCAAGTGTGGATCATTGCCTACAGTTCGCGATTCAACGTCACCTCCAGAAGTAAGTGTATTTTATGATTTTTGAGCAAATAGTCATTTCAATCGATGTCAGCCAGTTCAACAACAAATGCGTCTAAAGCTATTTATTGTCGTCGTCATAGATGTCTCAACAAACAACGTCAGACAGTTTTATGTCACGTAGGCTATCATTTTTGCAGCAATTACAAATGTAAATAAATTAAGGTCTGCTCTATCTCCATAGACAGTGTATATAAACGTCTATCTCCCTCCCCTTCAGAAAAAAATTAAATAAATCGTTTGTACTTAGCAAACGTTATCACAGTATTTGTGTGTGTGTGTGTGTGTAGTTTCAAAAAATTGCGTGAACGTTATCACAGTTCGTGTGTGTGTGTGTGTGTGTGTGTGTTGCACATCCATAATTGCAAAGGGGACGCGATTAAAACTTTGTAAGTACATAAATGTATCAAATAACCATTCCGAGACGTTTAGTCCATTCTCATTCGTGTCTCTTCATCATCTGGGTCCAGCAGCAGGGTGGGGATATGCAGCTCATTAACATTTAAGGTGGTACACTCCAAAACAGCTCTTTTTAAAACAGGCCCCAAAAATGACATTTTCAAATGGTTATAATAAATTAACTGTGGGGTATTTTGTGCTGAAACTTCACAAATGCATTCTGGGGACACCCAAGACCAATATTACATCTTGTAAAAAGGGGCATAATAGGTGCCCTTTAAGGTATAACTTAACAAAAGGTTTACGATTTCTAGGCGTGTTCCTTAAGATATACCTTCTTACGTGCGACGTTACCCGGCGCTGTCCGTGGCAATGGTGCTGAATTGGTTAATATTGATGGCTCGAGAATCAATTATTCTCTCGTCCTCTCTGGCTGCCTCACTGCATTGTGTGAGAAAGCGGTGTTCTTTATAAAAGAAGCACTTCAGAAATAGTTGAAACTGCATTTATTAGTTTCATGGGATATAATAAAAAATAATCCAAACTATAATAGCCTAGCCTACATATTTTAAAATTGTATCATATATTGCTGCCACAATAACCATTACAATTTTTTACGTGCTTTCTTCTCTTTCCCATTTTTGTTCGCTGAGGTGGAGCTGTGATGAAATATTGTTCTTGTAAATACTTTACAGCATTTCTGTAATAAAAGTGTACATCTTACGTACGGTGTTCGGCAGTGATCAAAAAGGATTTAAACAGTGAATTTTTAATCTCTTCTTGTAAGCTCAGAAATGTGGATTCAGACGGCAATCAAATTACCACACGACCTGTTTGTCAAAAAACAGTAGGTAGGCTAATTTGGCCAGGGATTTTTACGCGGGTTGGGTGAGAAAAAACACTGACATTATGGATTCGGATGGCAATAAAATCACCGACTTACCCCTGTAAATGTTTAAAATACCGGACGAGCCCATGAGAAACAATATTAGCGTCCTAATAGGACTTAACTGACAGAATACTTTCACTGGCCTTTGAAAGCGCTCCGCGGACGGCGCCGTCTTTTAGAACAACTATTCGCTGTATCGCTGCCATAGTTTGAGCAAATTCCCCACCACAATCATTCCCTTTAAATAGACTATTACGCCTTTAATGGTTTGCCAGCTGATGTACCTTTGGATAATATAATAAAAAATCTAACAACAATCAGAGTAATGACAATTTTATTCTTTGCATGAAAACACTTTAATGAGCCTAATTGAACACTGTCTGGGTGTATTAAAACTTAAAACACCAGTGATAAGGTAAAGCTAAGAGTGGTCCAGACCAACCTTCCGAATGTATGACTTACAGAAGGTATACTTAACTAAGACCGTTTCGGGAAACACATATTAACGATAAGGTACATCTTAAGGTGTAACTCAAGAACGACGTAGCGTTAAGAAGGTTTCGGGAAACGCAGCCCAAGCCGGTTTATTTTGAGTTGTGGCTTGCTGTGTGTGGCCCGTGTAATCTTTGCTGCTGCCAGAACTGAGCCATATGTGCCATAGTTGGCCCAGATGAGGCCCAAATATGTATGCTATTGCCAGCCACACTCAGACTATCGCCGTCATCCATGTGGTATGTGGGCCAGAAGAATGTGGGAGATGTTTATATATATATATATATATACATATATATATATATATATATATATATATATATATATATATATTATATATAAATACACACTACTTATAATAGAAAGTAACATTCTAAAAATTATACTTTTTCATTTACTTTCTGTGTTAAACAGTTCTGAATACTAATTTATTAAACAGAGCAATTACTGAGGATGAGTCTGCGCTCAGGCACTGGTGTTCTTAGCGCTGTCAAAATAAAAGTCACTTATCAACTAAACAGAAAAATGTATCAGCTGATGGCAATAATTATATATTGACCATGTCAACCACTAGTATAAATCATTTTTCTTTTTGCACAAGCCTGACCCTTGCTTTTTATTGAGTGTTTACTCTTGCATTTCATTTCCTCTCTATCTCACTCACTTTTTCTCTCTCTCTCAGCCCTCATTCTGAGCAACTCATTTGGTTCAGATCCAGATTAAGTGAGGTCTTAATTAGAACAGATCTGAAAGCATTGGTCTGCGTTTTCCCGCTCCGCTTCCAGCTTGCCCGCATGCTCTCCTCGTTTTCTCCCGGCCTGTTTTCAGAGGCTCTCATGGAGCAATGCGCTGGCAATCTTAATTAAATCAAACATCAGACGCAGCGCAAGCCCACTGCCACAAAGACTGTCTCAGATTAGAATGCAGTTTAAAGAGAAAGGGATAAGACAAGTTAAAGCCCAGCACTGCCAATGCTGAGAGAGAGAGAGGGAAGTTTAAGTTGCTACGGCGCCTGCATTTAACATGATGTGGTGGAAGAAAGTGCAGGAGATGTTTGGATAATGCGTTTTAATAACAGTATTTGTGCTTTAGATTGAATTAAATGACTACATGGCAGTTACAATCAAGTCCTCAAAGAACAAAGACTCTCTACAAGACCTCAAATACCTTAAAACACACAATGGGGAATTCACAAAGAATGAATTGTGCTGGCTGATTGTGCTGTTAATTTGCATGCCATGTGTTGTTTCATTTTCTAAAATGCTGAAAATGAATTACTTTCTTATGCTAGTGAATAACCATCTTGCTTAAAAACAGCCCAAGCCGCTATTACTAGTTTAAAAGCATCACCTATGTGTTGAAAGCAATGTGTTTGAACAAGTAACAACTTGGTTTTGTTTTAAGCATTAGAGAAACACATTTCTGTGTGTGTGGGTTTGTATGAGAGAGAAGAGTGTTCATGATTACCTGTGGCTGCTCTGGCTGTCAACCATTAAGTGATTTATTCACATTATTTCAGTATTTTTAGCTAGGAAAAAAAAAGGTTGTCTTTTGCTTTTTTTTGTAACAGGCCTGCAGTATACCTAAAAAAAATATTTAAAAAGTAATAATTTCATGCCCATTGACTATATAAAATATTAGTGATGCGCAGATCGGAATTTCACGTAAATTAATCAAACTTATCAATTCCACTGATTTTGCTTCTCAAGAGGTATGTTAATTATGTAATACTAACATAATCATAAATATATTAAATCAGAGTTAATAAAACATCTATATATATATATATATATTAGGGCTGGGAATCACTGGGTACTTCACGATACGATACGCGATACATTGTTCACGATACCGATAATATCACGATATGGCGATACTGCGATAATCGATATATTATCAGTAATAACTCACAATATATCATGTTTTAAGAAATAAAAAGTTTTTTTTTTTATTAGGAAAATGAATCTTCATTTATTTTTTTGGATGAAACACAATAACAAAAACAACTTGTGTCTTATCAGTTGCAACAAAACAGTCACAGACACTATTTTTGTTTTGCTCGCAGATGATTTTTTTCACTCTGGAGAAATCGAGTGGAATCGGTGATGCTCGCACGGTCGCGGCTCGCAGCGTGTGAGAGGAATTACGAGCACCTCCCGACCTCCCGATAATTTTTAAACATGTTTAAAAAATTCGGGGAGTCGGCCCGATTTTCACCAGCTGTCCCCTATTGCCAAATCATACACAACCACGTCGATGGGGCTATACCTCAGTGGCAGCAACCATACAGCATGCGCATACACTGTGTGGCAGCAACCATACAGCGTGCGCATACACTGTCACACACACACGCACACACACACACTTTTCTCTCTCTCTCTCTCTCTCTCTCTCTCTCTCTCTCTCTCTCTCTCTCTCTCTCTCTCTCTCTCTCTCTCTCTCTCTCTCTCTCTCAAGTTTTTATGTTGAAAGGAATGGCTACTGTTCTCTGCTTTTCAACAAATCATTTGCACACACATTTATGTCATTTTTCTATCTGAAGCTTTGCCTGCATGCATGCAACATGACGGTCTCTGTGTTTAGCGCAAAAGCCCACGTGATTGCTGCCGGCTCGGGATAAAATTCGTGCAGGACAGTCGTGCCGTGTACCAGCTGCTTTGACGCGATTATCAGTTAAACTGACTTGCAACGTGTGCAATATCACGACCTCCCGAGTGTCCGAACTCGCACCGTGTACGCCCGCCCTAACGGCTTTTAAGATCGATACTTGGCAAGAGCGCATCGAGAATCGATCGCGGGAGTAAATATCGCGAGATATCGCCATATCGATATTTTGGCGCACCCCTAATATATATATCAATCAATCAATAAAAAGCATTTTAAAAGCCCTCTGAAGCTCACTGTTTACAATTTTATATAGCCAGGAAAATCACAGCGAATATACTGTTAAAGGGACAAAATGTACATTTCGCCACTAGAGGTCGCTTATTCAAAAAAAAGGCGTAGCTTGATGATGCCGTGAATGAGCGTATAGATTCATGGGAGTTGTCGTCTTCACCTCCACAGCCGATGGAAAGCAATCATCTGTTTTGGCATCCCTCCACCTTCCCAACTCCACCAACATAATTAGGCATCTTGTTACCATACTCATCATCCAAGCATTAGTAGTCCCACTGGGGGGTATATCTAAGCTCGAGTTGACGTTGCTTCCTCGAGCCCCTCCACTGCGGACAGCAAGCCAAATACGCTAAACCTTATTAGCTTAAAGATTATATGGGCAAACAAACTCGTGAAAAACTGGAAATTGAGGGAAATGCGGATATGACGTCATTGACAGGCGACGCAATGACATGGACCTTGTCCTAGTTAAGATTGCTGATTTCTCTGGATTTAAACGTTCGAAACGTTTGGGATAATGTAAGTACACAAGTCAACATTGTTTTAGTGATTTTTGTATATTGTATTCAAATATCTTCCATATTGTGCCTTTAATATTCCTAGTAGGAATCTCTTTGTAGGTCCATTCATTTGAAGCTTAGTTGTTTAAAAAGGACATATATGTCATATAAGCCCCTTTCACACAGAGATTCCGGAAAATACACGGATAAAGTGACCCGGGATCTGACCCGGGTTCGTTTGATTTTGGTTCATTCACACTGCCAGTGATTTTCCGGAATCAGAGAGTGCGTTCACACACAACCCGTAAAAATGCCGTAAAGACACGTGACATCGATGTGACTTGTAATCTCAGCAGCGTCTTAAGTTTGCTTATGAGCTGCGATCTCTCTCTCTCTCTCGAGAAACCACGCTTGTGCATTTATTTCTCTGATTCGATCATAAAATTGCGCTTTACGTACCGTTTCACATCTGGCGAACGATCCCGCGCTTCAGCGTCATCACTACGACACGGCATTATTACGGCTTTTGTTCACACAGCGCGCGTTCCGGGACTGAACACGGCAATGTTACTAGGTCCCGACCCGGCGTCGATCCCGGGATAAATCCCGGGTCGAGTTTGCGTTCACACAGAAGGCGCTCTGGCAATTTGCCGGCAATTTGCCGGGTTCAAATCGCTGTGTGAAAGGGGCTATAGTTTGCTCAACATACTAGATTCTACTGTACTTCATAGCAGTGCAGTTACAGAAAAACAATAATCATCCCATCAGAATCATTAAATAAAACAGCATTGCCATAGAATAAGAGACTGCACCCTTCAGAGCGCTCACTTCAAGTGCTCTTCTCTCCACAGTGAGCGGCATACAGATGCTCTCTTTCAAATGGAATTCGCTGACACAATGTAAAGGTCAAAGGTCTGAGTCAGACTGACAGGCAGGGCCTTGAGATCAGATGAAAAAACAAAGGAAAAGCCTTTGTTTGGTAGTTGGAAACCAAACCCATGACCCAGAATTAATCAGAACATCTCTGAGTCTGTTCAGTCCTACAGCGTGTCCCTCTGAGCTCTCCGTCCGGCTGCTATACACCTTATCCCCCCCCCCCCCCCCCCCTTCTCTTTCATTCTATCTTCTCGTCTTTTTCTGCTGACTATCCTTTTGCTCTCATCTTTTGTCTCCTGAGTGCTGTTCTCTCTCCCAGTGGTGTGTGGTGGACTTCTGAAGAAGCAAAGAAGTCCTCTCTGTGTTTTTTTTTGTTGTACATTTTTTACTTTACTTTAATGATTTATCATTAAATACATTTTTATATATAATAAGAATATAAAATATATATAAAAATATATTTATACACTACCATCCAAACGTTTGGAATTGGTCTCTTATGCTCAGCAAGACTGTATTTACTTCATCAAAATATAATAAAAACAGTAAAATTGTTAATGTTTTCTATTTCAGTAAATTTTTAAATGTAATTTATTCCTGTGATCAAAGCTCAATTTTCAGCATCATTACTCCAGTATTCAGTGTCCCATGATCCTTCAGAAATCATTATAATATGATGATTTGATGCTCAAGAAATATTTATCATTATTATCAATGGTGAAAACAGTTGTGCTGCTTCACATTTTTGTGGAAACTTAATTTTTTTTCAGGATTCTTTGATGAATAGAAAGTAAATAATTTATTAATATATATATATATATATATATATATATATTTTTTTTTTTTTTTTTTTAAACAAATATCTTTACTGTCACTTTTGTTCAATTTAATACATCCTTGCTTTTGAATGGTAGTGTGCTTTTATTATTATTATTTGTCATTTTTATTATTAAACTGTTGATTCATTTATATATTTTATATATTATTTTATATATTGTATCTGAGGTGCCAGAGTCATTTCATATGCCATTACACAGAGTGGAGCATGTTAAACGTTTTGTTTAATTCATCACAAGCAAAACTCTTCTCAGGAGTGGCCAGATGAATAAGTCATGACGATCAAAGCACAATCGCACAAGTGTTCTGTCCTCTCTCTCTTGTTCTCAACACTTCCCATTATATATGCACAACTAAAAGCATCTCATGGGAAACCTTGTGTGTGTGTGTGTGTGTGTTCTCTCACCCTGTAGGGGCAGTATGTGGTTGCTGTGGATCATGATGCTAAGCTGTAGCACAAGCTGAGGTGCGCTCTTCAGGAAAGCCTCCAGCAGCCGAAGCATGTTGATGTCAGCGCTCTCGAACATCAGACGCCAGTAGAAATGACGCTGACCCGGGTCGCTATGCCAACGGCTTTGCACTCCCAGGTACAAGGTGTGGACGTACCTAGAAACACGCAGAGGGGAAATGTCAAGTCGTTATTTAGGTTCAGTAATTAAAGGTCAAATGACGATATACATTAACAGTTGGACTACTGCAGGTAAGGGTCAGAAATTAACCAGGGTTTCAAAATGCCATTTATTCAATAATTAAATGTATTTAATAATTTTTCAAACATTCAGACCTATTTAGTGAAGCATTTAGTACAGTGTTTTGTTCTGCTGTGGTCCCACCAATGCACCAAAATGGTTTGCTGTACAAACAAAAATGTCTTGATATTACCAAGAACTGCATTAGCCCAGCAATATGCACACTTATGACATGAACAATTAACAATTTTGAAAATGCATAAACGACAGCATAAGTTTGATTTACCAGCCAAACACATAAAACAAACACTGGGCCAAATATTTTCTCCAAATATATTTGTATTAGTGACAGTATAAAGTGACCGTAAATTTACCATAGAGTTTGATTGGATGCTCAGCCTTTCTCATCCGCCTTTCTCTGCAATTCAGCACTGTTTTTCCTTGCTGTCTGTTTGTTATTTCATACAGCTTTCTACTGTGTAATCTAATAGAGTTTTGGACTGATTTTAAAGTCCACTCTAGCAGAGCACTTATTTTTTAGATTTAGAATTCCAATTAATTCATTCAAATGAAGTATTTGCTGTGTCTTATATGGTTCCAAAAACATGCCTTAAGGTAAAAACTGCAGCTGAAAATAAATTCCAGTTGAGGAGAATAACTTCTGACACTGCTGCTAGAAAATTATATTGGTTTTAACTTTTATTTAAATTAACGTTCTTATTTGCATATTCATGGGGTTAATAACATTGATTGGACATGAACATGATGCAACCTGTTTGAATATTTGCATATGCGAAACATTGCTACATAAATCAGCTATTTGTCTTATATTTCTTGAAATATACCACAAAAACAATACTGCCTCTCTATCAGTTCAGTTAATGCGTTTGGCATCACTGTTTTTGACATTTTTAACTGCGTCCCCTTAGATACTGAAACTAAACACAATGTGTGAGTGAGTGTGACAGTTTCTGTGACTTGCACAATCTGCATGAATATTTAATGAGGTAGGCATTAAATGTTGTTACATTTGAGTTGTGGCTTTTTTGAAAGGAGGGTTTTCTCTCTCTTTGGCCAATCTATAAAAAAGCCTGTAAAATGATAAAATATCAAACTACTGTGGGGAAATTCTGGTGGAAACCTGGTTGAATGGCAAGTAGGTGAGACAGGTCTAATACCTAAACAAGCTTTGGCTGAGCTGAGCGAACTGACTGTCAAAATGCCCATCACAATATGACACCAGGAGAGTGGCACTAAGCGCTTTTCACCTGTCAGCAGCTTTTGGCAGGAGAAGAAAAAGACACAACCCGATACCATACACACACACACACACGCGGTCAATGCGGTGAGCACAAGCTTGAGCCATCTTTTTTTTTTCTTCAGAAAGGATGCACTGAATGTGTACATGGACAAAGATAACTGAATGACTGATTCTTTCTCTTTCAGACAATTTTCAGATTCATTTCTCAAATTCTATTCAATTTCTTTCTCCTTTTCACTGTCAAATTGATTTATTTACTTCAATAATCAATTTGATTCTCAATTCTCAATTAGTTCAACTGAATTGGAGTATTGTTAAAGGCTCAGAGAAGAAGAAGACGGGAACCGACCGCTATTTTTAATCACCAATTAAACAAATAACAAAACGAAAGTAAAGCGGTATCCCCTCATGGACTACTACCGCATAAACTAAAACAAAACAACAACATATAAAGTCCAGGTCTAGTCCTCTCTCATCCTTCACTTTCATCACTCCTCCTTTTATTCATCCGGAGCTCCTCCATGGGACTCAAGACCGGTGTGGTGCGTACTCACCAGTCGAACAGCCTCGCTCCGTTTTCGCCCTGCTTGTCACATAAATAATCATCGTTTGGGGGCAAGTTTTGCTGCCAACTTGAAGTGTGACCTTCCAAACGGGCATACGTCACCAGAGAGGTTGTGAACTAAACCGTTTGGTGGACACGCATCACAGAGCTGGACTAAGGCGAACATTTGTTGTTAAAAAGTATATACATTTTTATATTTTTCAGAAAAATTGCTAGAGAAAACCCTTATTCATTGCCTGCACTGAAAAAAATTGTGTGTTGGATTTACATGATTTAATAGTGTACATCGGCTCCACATGAATCAATTAAGTTAAACATAATTTGTTCTTGTAACTTCAACATCATGGAATTATGTAGTCTCAAAGTGAATTTTAGAAGGCTCCCTGATATGATTCAGGCATTCAAATTTATATATTCATTCATCCATTAAGACTTCAAATATATTAGTGTCACACAATTTAGTTGATAGACTATAGCTAGCCATTAACTAGCAATAGCACTTATTGGCATTTTAAATGCTAAGATTTACATACTCCTTCAGCCAGAACAGTTAAAAGTTGTATAATAAGTCCACAGCCTAACCAAATGCTCCACTCTTCATCACAATGGTAACCCACTGTCATTTAAATGGTTCTAATAATTCCAATGTAATTGAACATTAAACACAATTGCACACTATCAAGTCTTCCCCTTTTCTAATTTTCTCAAAAACACATAAAATAACACTTCATTTCAACATTTATTCTCTCTTAATTCATCCATATGCAAAGCATGCTGGGAACTAACAAGCACCGCCCAGTTTCAGTTAATGCAACACAAATCATTAATTTAATCCAACACAAACGGATTAAGTAAACTTAAATTTGACATATTTAAGCAGATTGAAAACAATCAAATTAGGTTAGGACAAAATGTATAGCAATTGTGTTGCTTAAGCTCATTTTAATTAAGCAATTTGAACAAGCAGCAAAAATAAAAATTTTCAGTTTGACCCCATGGAGTCATGTGGAGCCCTTTGAAGCTGCCTAAAAATGTATTTTGGACAGTCAAAAATGGACTACGGTGAGTCCCAATACAGTGAACTTGCAATAGATTGAGAAAAATCCTGGAATGTTTTTCTCAAAAAACGTAATTTTTCTTCGGCAAAAAAAAAAGAAAAAAGTCAAATACTTCTTGGACTGCCTGGGGGTGTGTAAATAATTTTTTTTAGGTGAACTATTCCTTTAATCTTTCTTCTATTGCCCTTTCAAGCTGAATTCTGAAATTCAATTGGTTCAGTTAAACAATTCAACACTGATTTGATCAAAGAACTTTCGAATTCATTTGATTCAAATAAATTATGTATTATGACAATTTGTAGAACTCATTCAATTAAAGAATTCTCAGATTCAATTCAATCTCTTGTTCTCAATCCTGTTCTATTTTTCTTTCTCTTTCTACCTCGCTCTTATCTCGGCTCTAACCAGGTTCAGGCCAGCTACATTATCTAAAGGCTGCAGAAGAATACTTTATCCCGAGCTCTACACTTTCAGCCTGCAACGGGAGGGATTTTTTCATGATAGGCGGTGAGGGCCAAATATTGTATTTCATGCTCCTCTCTGATAGACTAAAGGTTTTAAGGGAACTGAGCCTGCATAGCACTATGGGAGATTTTGAGATGATCCATTGCCAAGTGCTCCATGCGAAGTGAATGTAAAAAATTGTATCAGCGATGAGAGAGAGAGAGAAAACCGAAAGCAAAGACATGTGAAATAAAAAATAAAATCATGAACAATATGTTACAATTTGTGCTGTCTGTGTGTGTGGTGTCTCAGACAGACATTTAGCCAGCATGTGCGCTCCAGCACATCCATTATCAAAAGGATGAATTCATCTTGAGGTCTCCAGGGCTCTGGAGTGGTTTGGAGTGATGAAGCCTGAGCAAAATCAGAGAACCACCTCAGATGCAGCAAGAATCTAGTTTTTCTACAAATATATCGTAGAGAAATGCCTTTTTGAGGCTGATGAAGAATCGGAAGGACAGGTAGCAGTGAAACACATTGCAGATGAACCTGAGAACAAGAGAGAAGAGACTAAAGCAGCCAAGCTTTACAGTATGAAGGACTTCAATTGCATTGCGCATTGATTCTGGCATAATGAACCCTGATTACTTTATACACAGGACCTGAAGGAAAGCAGAGAGTTCCATCTAAGGAGCTATACAGAGAGACAGAAAGAGAGAGCGAGAGAGAAAGAGAAACTGAGCATGTATGCGTGTGGTTAATTTATCCTCTGCAGTAATTAGCACCCCTGTCCCTGTTGAGACCGCCGAGAAGCATTCTTGTCTAACACGCTTACAGTCAACACTATTTAACGCCGTCCGAATTTCAGCAGTAAACAGCATTATTATCGGGTGTCTATTAGCAGATGTGCCATCTGCTGTGTATAGAAATGAAGGAATGCGTGAAAAATTTCCAAATTCAATTGAATCTGAATTTCTCAAAACTGAAATCAACAGAAGATCTCTAATTCAGTTGATTCCATTAAAGAATAAAGAATTCTAAAATTCACTGGTTCAGCCAAGTCCAGCTCGGCTCATTTCCTGCAATCTGGATTAGACAAAAAAAAAAAATCTTTCACTAATCAGACATAACATTTTTGATGATTGTGGCATTTATGTGAATGCGACACTGCACCTTTAAAATTGCATTAAAACCGAAGTAACAGGAAGCTCTAGGAACCGAATGCTGCTCTCATTCCCTCCTAATCCCAATCACAGTTCTTTATCCATAATTTTCCTTTCATCTTCCAGTTCTCCCACTCCAGGTCTATGGGGAGTACTCAGAGGCAGCACTAAAGGCAATGTATCTGTGCCATGTTGTCCCTTCTGCTCTCATAGTTAGCCACTGGTCCTGTCTGGAACCACAGCATCAATATTCTACTACAGACCCACAAGTCAAACTCCTATACACTGAAAATGTGTTGAAACTACGTCTACTTACATAACCCAATGTTTTGATCAAATTTGACTTTTGAATGACTATTACATTTATTGTGCAGTTTTAAATGTGATGGCAATACAAGCATACATACAATTCTTACACACACACACACACACACACACACACACACACACACACACACACACACACACACACACAAACACACAAACATACAAACACACACACACACACACACACACAAACACGGTAATGTCAGGGAATGAACTGACATTGTGCAAAAACAGCTGACCTGCTGTTTCAGTCAGCCTCATTAAAGTGTACAACCCTCAGACCTCCATTTCACCTCAAGCACATAGTCTACTTTGGTTTTTACTCATATGCTAGGAAATTAACAACAACAACAAGCTATACTGGAGATGCAACAACAATGGACAGCCACGCTGACGAGTGTGACAGGGTTGAGAGATAAATGCAACTCTAGTTTTAAATGAGTACAAAGACATTTTTATCGGCTAACTTCTGGAGAGAATAAGCACAGACCAATTGACCTAGACCCAAGACTAGAGAGACAATGGACTTTCAATCCCATTTCTACTCAAGATCTCATACCATCTCAAAGGAACTTTCAGAGAGGTGTATACAGCAAATGTGGTCGATTTTTACATGGTTTCTAGCTGGTCAAGGCTGGTAATGGCCAGTCAAAGTAGGAGCCAGTCAACCTAGTAGACTATTCTAGAGGAGCCCACCTTGTCTAAACTGGTTGAGCTGATTTAACTTCTGAAAACACCTTGAGCTCAAGGATGAATTATGGTACTGTGTGTGTGGCCCTGGGACACTCTTTGGAGGTCCCCTTTTGTCGCAATTATGAGATAATATTCACATACTGTAACAATATCAAAATTGCAAAACAAATGTGCAAAATAAAGTCATATAAAGTTACCTTCCGAAGTATAAAATAAAGTGGTTTTTCGTATAGTTGCACATACAAAACTGTTTTATGTGCAATCCATTGCAAAAGAGATTGTTTTGGTAGTTTTAGTGCATTTTGAATGTGAAATTAACTGCTGCACCGAGTTGGAGAACTGTGTGAAGAGTTTTGAAAAAGTGACCTAAGTGTTGAGAAATGTGTCCTAGCGTTTGTAAAAAAAAAAAACTGCTATACAACACCAAAGCTGCAAAAGTACTGCTTTAACATTTCAATTTTTTTTTGCTTATTTCACACTGTGGCGATACTCACTGGCACACGTACAAGTGCTCTTCATCTATCTATATCGATATTACATCTGTGGTGGCTTGTTTCCAGGAGTCTGGAGGCCCCTTGCAGTCAGTGACCCCAGGGCACTGGTCCCGTTGGCTCGGTCCATAATCCATCCTTGCTTAAGATGGTATGACTTTTTTTTTTTTTTTTTTTGGAACGAGAGCTGGTGTGGGTGTTTAAGGTTAACACTTGTGCCAAACTGTGAACATGTGGAATCAAAAAACACAAGCACATCAATCGCCTCTCGGATACACAGGGATTCCAAAGTGCATGCTCTAAAATATGGGCAAAATTTGTTGAAAAAACGTCTTGTCCTGTCGTAACCTTCGTTCCCCGATGGAGGGAACAGAGATGTTATGTCGATGAATGACCAATGAAGAGTCAATTGGGAGCCCCAATCACCTCGAGGCCAATGGAATTGGTGAGTGGAATTTGCATGCCAAGCTACTCCCCCATACATACGGGTATATAAGATGGCGGCTGGCATCCGCTCAGTCAGGATTTTGCCAAAGAGCCGAGACATGGTCCCCGCCATTGAATAATTCAGGGTTGTGGCAGGAGGGAAATAACATCTCCATTTCCTCCATCAGGGAACGAGAGTTACGACAATAACCAAGAGGTTCCCTATCTGTCAGTCATGTTCAACGTTATGTCAATGACTGACAAACGGGGTCCCATGGAAAGCGCCACAACTACTGAACTGTGTTATGAGTGTTGGAGACGCAGATGCAAGCTGAACAACTGGCAGTTTTCGGCAACTGCTCTCCTAAGTTGTAATCTATCCAGTGACCTATGTAAGCCCCCAGTGATAGTTTTCCATGGTGACAGGGCTTTCCATGGAGACGGTCATAGCTACTGTTCCTTAGATATGTTACTTCATGGGTAGTCTCGCTTTCAAAAACTTGCACTTTGAAACGCTCTCAAAAGTTTGAGTTTTCAGGCCCGTTGTTGTGTAAATGAACGGCCAAAAACGCATAAAACACTTTCCATTTTCAGTTAAAACAGTCATTTAAACACTCCCTTAGACAGCAGAATTTATTTCTAACTGTAACATATAGACCTAACGCGAGTTATAAGGAAGTCTGCTTCTGCAGGAACAAGAACAGTGCAAGTTTATGGTTTCGCGAACTTCACATACTTTTGAAAATCCAGCGTTTAGTTGATCGAGATAAGCGCTCATTGTCACAGAAAACCTGTGGAGATACACATATGATCTGACCCGAGGGGGAATTATATTTTTATCATGGCTGGTCTAAGATGGTTCTGCACATACTGTGGCTTGCTTTAACATCATGATCTGCGCAAGTAAATGATTCAATTTAGAGTGAGTCAAGGATGGAAAAATCTAATGCTATTCTGCTTTTACTCAATATGAGCCACATGCTGCTTCAAAGACAGGATGGCAAGTTCCCCGCGACTCCATTAGCATTGCAAAGCAACGAGCAGCGTGACTAACATCTCCTGTCTATCAGCCTGTCCCCACCTTAGTCCTCCACCATCCCAGCAACCCCTAGGGTAAAGCTGCTGTAATTAGCGTGATTAATGCTCATATTGAGTGTGAATGAGGCCTGGGAGGTTTTTACACACACACACACCACACACACACCACACACACACACACACACACACACACACACACACACACACACACACACACACACACACACACACACACACACACACACACACACACACACACACACACACACACACACACACACACACACACACACACACACACACACGGAGTCTGCCATACCCAGGTAGAGTCTTTTTTTGACTGACAGAGTTCCTCTGAAAACAAGTATCCAGAATGGAGAGGGAACTCATTAACTCAGCCAAATACAGCTAATTACACTAAACGAGGCTTAGAGCCCACAAAATACGGAAGTAGGGAAGATGCAGCTGGTGCGCAGGGTTCTAGGTGAAGAGCCTCTCTCTCTCTCACTCTCATTCACATTCACACATCCGCACATACATACATAAAACAGCTGCCGCCACATTAAAGCCTGACTGAAAGGACTTGACAAGATATTCATTGATATTATGGCTGCTTTGAATAAGAAATCAGCCAATTCTACCTCAAACGTCACATTGAACTTCAATAAAAGAAATCTGTCCTGGTTTGAATAGGAAAACATTTTACTCAACATGTTTATCCATAGCAAGAAGCAAATATAATCCTCCTCACACAGAAATGAAGCCCTCTTTAAACACACCTGAGCTTCATACACGTCTGCACACACACACACACACACACACACACACACACACACACACACACACACACACACACACACACACACACACACACACATTTCTGTTCAAGTGAACTCTTCTGTCATTACATCAAGATATTTGTTTCCATTCTTTTCACTTGTCACCATCATTTCTCTAATTTCTACTTGATTATGAGTTTTAAAACTCAAAATAATAATTTTTAAAAAGATGAAAAGAAAATTAAGCCAATTTTATGGGTTAATGACAAATTCTTGGAAAGTTCTAGCTAAGTTGTTGGGAAATGTTGGTTTCAAATGGTTTTGGAAAATGTTATGCCATTTAAAAAAAAGAAAAGAAAAAAAGTTGAAATCTAAAATGTCATGTGGCGTAACCATCAAGTAAAGAGCAATAACATAATTTCCTTGGAACTTGAATACAGTAGATCTGAGTGTAGTCAACTACTTTCAAAACGGTTTAAAATATTTTTAAGGTAAAACATATTTTGTTTTTACCAATATCCTTATGCTCCCCAAAAAATATTGAAATGAAAATTACAAATATATTCTTATAACACTGTTGTGATTTTTGTATTGTGACATTCCCTTCAGTTCTCATTAATGTAATGCTAAAAAAAAACTATACTTTTTAAATTGTAGAATATATACATCATCATATTTGAAATATTACTTTAAATTTATGCAGATTTTAATTAAAAAAAAATTTGTCTCCAGACGCCCTGATTCTCAATACTGTACTGATGTCCCAGATGTCTTTTTGAGGTTCACTCTTAAAGTGTAACTTGCAGGTTAACCCACCACAACCAATTAATGTGTAAATTAAAGTGCTCAATATGTATATATGTAAAAATGTCTGTCTTAAAATGCGTTAAAATAACATTTATTGGGGTTTATTCAAAGGTAGCGTGTTTTTACAGCAACTGGGTGATGACGTCATAAAAGGAAGTTGCAACCATACTCTGCTATACTCCTACTGTTTGTGGCTTGATTATAGAGAACGACTGGGAGACTGAGGAGGTGGGAAACTAGTGTTGTCAAAGTACCGGTACTTCGGTACTGAAAATGTGACGGTACCAGCATTTCTGTAGTACCGGGTATATTCGGTCCCCAGTAATAGGCAGCTGCGTTAAAGGGTTAGTTCACCCAAAAATGAAAATTCTGTCAGTAATTACTTACCCTCATGTTGTTCCAACCGCGTAAGACCTTCGTTCATCTTCGGAACACAAATTAAGATATTTTTGATGAAATCTGAGTGCTGGGTTCATTCATTTCCTTCTCTCTGGGCCTCTAGTTGGTTCGCGTAGTGTTTTTGCGCAGCGCGTCTGTGTTACACGTCACCACGTACGCTCACTATTGGCCGACGCTGGTCATGTGTGTGACGCGCAGCGCAAAAACACTACGCGAACCAACTAGAGGCCCAGAGAGAAGGAAATGAATAGTGGAATAAAGTCGTTATTTTTGTTTGTTTTTGCGCACAAAAAGTATTCTCGTCGCTTGATATACTTAAGATTGAGCCACTGTAGTCACTTGGACTATATTAACGATCTCTTTAATAACTTTTCTGGGCCAGCAAGTTTGGGCCACCTAGCAGCCTATGGAGAGTGACCCAGCACTCAGATTTCATCAAAAATATCTTAATTTGTGTTCCGAAGATGAACGAAGGTCTTACACGGTTGGAACAACATGAGGGTGAGTAATTACTGACAGAATTTTCATTTTTGGGTGAACTAACCCTTTAAGTCGCTTCCATGTTTATCTAAGCACAGGGCTCCAGTCCAGACTAACTTTCATTACTATGAGCACTGTAGCCGATATATACCACGATATAGTGTCTGTGTATATTAAACTGCAGAAATACTATTTAAATATTAACCTTGCATGTTCTGTTTGTCTCTGTGTGAATGAATGGCGCAGACGCGCGTGTCATTTACCTCACACATACACACACACACACACACACATGCGCACACACACACACATACACACACACTGAAGCACCAGTGATGCTCGCGCTGTTTTCAGTCTAGCTGCTGCCAGTCACGATATGATGATATGATGAAATTCATCTCCAGAGCCACTCTGAGTCATTTTACCGTTTCATTTGAGAAAAACTATCGTCATATCATACACGCACAGAAACTCAAAGGTCTTCACGGCAACTCGTCAAAATAAAAGTTCGGTTTAATTTTGCGTGCATGCTGCCTGAACCCGTTTGTTTTGCGAATAGCTTACTCTCATTTCTGGCAGGATCACGGTCCTCTTGAAGCCAGCACACACGATTAAGTTTACAATTGAGTTATTTCAATATAACTGCTAGCCTACTTGCTATTAGACAACAGTAACTCTAGGCTTGGAGTTCCTTTTATGACGTCACGCCCAGCCTAGTGGAAGGGAGCGGGAGTGCTTAAAACCACTAAAAAGTACCAACTTTTCATATTATATTCAGCATTTTGGTATGAAAAACATACAAAACAGTGGTGGGCGGTTCTTATCTTTATGTTTATTGCATTTTCTTCTAGAAAATTTTTACCTGCAAGTTACACTTTAAGCAATATGTTAGGACTCTCTTGTGTGTTTTGACCTGTTTGAACTCTTTCGTAATTCGCAGTGGAAAGTTCTCTGTCAGGATGCTTTATACAGCTGCAATAACTTTTATTGGAAGATATAAAGTCCTCAGAGCGAGGAAGAAAGAAAGAAAACGAGCAGTTAGAAAACTAAACTGCTGCATGTGGTTTAACTAAATTAGGGTAATTATCCCATTTGAATGGAGAGAGTCCAGTTCAAGCCATGGATTATACACTAAACCCAGGTGAGTGACTGTCTGAATGAGTTTACTTAAACTGTAAATTGAACCCACTAAGCAATTACAGTTCAAAAACATCATCAATATTTAGTGTGTGTATTTAGCTATAGTTTAGGAACAAAACTTCCCTCAGGAGTGAGCTGAATCAGAGAAAACCTTCCTTTGGTGGCATTCAGAGACGTCCTGATTCGGAAAAACAATTCATAAATAATGTCAATATACTTGCCAGTAACAAATGTGTTTCTTCCCTAATGTGATGTCAGTGAATGCACACAGTGAATGCCGTGAATATCGAGTGTGCAAACATGCTTTCAGCGCTCTGGGTTCAAACATTATTTTACCACTGCGTCTTTTTGAAATGATTTGAGTAAGTTGCTAATGAGGTGATGAAACAGGCAGACGAAAAAATTGTCCAGCCCTCCTTTGGTAAGCCTAAACAAGCACACACCTGCACAGCTCCATGAATTACAACATTATGCTCTTACTCCAAACCACAGGCTTCTTCCTTCACTGTCTCTCTGCAAAAAATATTCTGCCATTTCGTCTACGTAATAACTGTAATTTATTTCTAACATTAGGTATATTGACATTTCTATGTTATAGCCATCCTACAAAAAATAAGTATACTTCAAGTTTATTTTATTAAGTGCACTTAAGTCAAGTTCAAGTATATTTCTTGTCAAAAATTACCGCTTTGTAAATAAATGGGAGACGAATTTCATCTAGTGGAAACTTTTGGTACTACAGCCAAACTAAATCTTACTGAAAGCTAATTTTTTGAGATATCAAGCTCAAATTTGGAACACAACTTGTTTAGATTTATGGCTTTGATTTTCTTGTTTTTGAAATATATGTATATATATATATATATATATATATATATTTCATATATATATTTCATATAAGGTTTACGACAGTTTAAGTTGAAAATGTAACTATGCTCAAAAAGTGAATAAATGGTTTTATAACCACAGCGTAAATATAATTTAGTACCATAAAATCCCCTAAAAATACAAAATATTAAATAAAAAACATTATCAAGCTATAATATAGTACATTCATTTCATTGAAATAAAAAAAATCTTTCATTTTTGACCGCCAATGGAAGAGCACCAGAGAAGATTAGCTGTTTGTTGGTCAATGCATTTTTGCTTTTTAATCATGAAACTTTACCAGCTAATCACTTCCAGGGTCCATAAGCCCTCTAGATCTGTAAGATCTGCTGAGAAAGGAATTATGCTGTCTGTACCACGCACAAAATATAAGCAACGGGGTGATAGGGCCTTTGCTGTAGTTGCCCCTAAGCTATGGAATATGCTACCACTTTATATTAGGTCTGCTCCGACTATAGGCTCTTTTAAAAGCCTTTTGAAAATTCACTTATTTCATATGTCCTCTTTAGGTGTAGAGGGATGAGCTCTTGTGCATCTATGTTTTACTATGTGGTTTTAGTGTGGTGTTGTTTTATTGTGTTTTAATTTTTGTTTTTTTATTTTTATTTTTTCTTACTTTAGAATTGCTTGTACAGCACTTTGGTACAACTTATTGTTGTTGGAATAGTGCTTTATAAATAAATAAAGAAGAAGAAGAATCAAATTTTACACTGTGTCAAAAACACTCGAGCTAAGAAAAAAAAAAAAGTGATATTAGATAGCAAATCAAGACAGACAAGGTAACACTTTTTCTCAGTTAAATGTATTCACATCAAGATGATTAAAATGTGTTTTTAAAACATAATAAATCAGCCAGAGGCAAAGTTCATCTAATCAGAGATATTCCACGAGTCACATGACAGCCAATCACACAAAATGGAACTAATTGGACAAACATAATGCAGCCAATCACAACGATCAAACCCAGCTGTAGTTGCTCTTTTAATACTAATGAAAATGATAAATATACAATTTCATATATTCATTGGTTAGCTGCAATGTCAGGGTCAATACAATTAGTTCATCTTTCATCACAATTAGTTCATTTACAGACCTGTTGCCTTAACATCTGTGGCCATGAAGTCATTCGAAAGACTGGTGTTAGCATATCTGAAGGACATCACTGGACCCTTGCTGGACCCCCTGCAGTTTGCCTACAGAGCAAACCGGTCTGTGGATGATGTGGTCAATATGGGACTGCATTACACCCTACAACATCTGGACAAACCAGGGACCTATGCAAGGATTCTGTTCGTGGACTTTAGTTCTGCCTTCAACACCATCGTCCCATCACTGCTCCAGACCAAACTGACCCAGCTCTCTGTCCCTAGCTCCATCTGTCAATGGATCACCAGCTTTCTGACAGACAGACAACAGCTAGTCAGAATGGGCAAAATCACGTCCGACAGCCGCACCATCAGCACCGGTGCTCCACAGGGATGTGTTCTCTCACCACTGCTCTTCTCCCTGTACACAAATGACTGCACCTCTAAAGACACCTCTGTCAAGCTCCTGAAGTTTGCGGACGACACTACTGTTATCGGACTCATCCGGAACGGTGACGAGTCTGCGTACAGACAGGAGGTGGAGCAGCTGGCTCTTTGGTGCAGTTATAACAACCTGGAGCTGAACACGCTCAAAACAGTGGAGATGATCGTGGACTTCAGGAGAAACCCCCCTGCACTCCCTTCACTCACCATCATGGACAGCACTGTGACTGCAGTAGAGTCATTCAGGTTCCTGGGCACCACCATCTCTCAGGATCTGAAGTGGGACACTCACATAGACTCTATTGTGAAGAAAGCCCAACAGAGACTGTACTTCCTGCGTCAGCTGAGGAAATTCAACCTGCCACAGGAGCTGCTCGTACAGTTCTACTCAGCTGTCATCCAGTCCATCCTCTGCACTTCCATCACCGTCTGGTTCGGCTCTGCTACCAAAACCGACCTCCGTAGACTACAGCGGATAGTTCGGACTGCTGAGCGAATCACTGGCACTACCCTTCCCACACTCAAAGTACTGCACTCATCCAGAGTGAGTAAAAGGGCTCGCAAAATCACTCTGGACCCGTCACACCCAGCACACTTTCTGTTTGAACTGTTACCGTCTGGTCGACGCTACAGAGCACCGAGCACAAAAACAACCAGACACAGGAAAAGTTTCTTTCCCCAGGCCATCTACCTCATGAACACTTAAATGTTCCCCTACTGTGGAACAAACATGTGCAATACTTCCCTCAGACATTTCATTATAGCACCTTATAACTTTATATATATTTATAATTTATAATCTTTTATTTCTATTTTATTTTTATTTTTTTCTATTTTTTATTTATACTTATGTTACTTGTCACTTGTCTTGTCACTTTATATTGTATGTGTACTGGAAGCTACTGTCACCAAGACAAATTCCTCGTATGCGCAAGCATACTTGGCAATAAAGCTCTTTCTGATTCTGATTCTGATTCTGATTCTGATTAGACTAGAGTTTTTCTGAAGAAAATATGAGTGGTGTCTGTCTGTGCACAAATGTGTTGCCACAATCTAAAGCATTCTGCTTGGTTGCCAGGTGTTTGTGTATTTGCAAAAAAGGTGCCCTAAAGTGTCTATGATATTCTGGTCCTTCCATTAAAGTGATGAGAATTTCTTTCCTGTTTACCATGCAAAAGTCATCAGTCACTTGGAAAATTAATAGCACATCTCACATCCGTAACACAAATAGTGCAGGATGTTACACACGCTAAAGCTTAATACTAAGGATTAGGGGTTTGTTCAAAATATTAACCCTGAAAACTATATGGTTAAAAAGTGATGATTAGAAAGCAAAAATGCTTAAAAAATATTCCTACTTAGATGCAGACTTGCTTTTGCATGCATTATGTATGTAGCAGTACAGCACAAGACTCTCTCATGCAGGTAAACACATTTTCAGGAATGTTTATTGATGTGATGCACGCACACACACACACACACACACACACACACACACACACACACACACACACACACACACACACACACACACACACACTCAACTCTCTCACTTTCTCTTGCTGTACCACTGTCTCTCTCTTTCTGTCTTGTCCAGCACTGGTCAGCACTGTCAAAAAAAGCATAGCGATAAAGATTGAGACTCTTGCTTTTTTACAAGAAATCCAGAATCTGATTGACAGCTGTCCTGTGCCATGAGGCTTTGAATAACACTTTCATAAAGTTCAGCGCTCCAGAGAGAGATAAGCCTCTGCAATACCAGTGCTATTTTTAAAGAATGGAGTTAAAAGGGGAACATATAACCTATACACATTTTCCATTTTCTCCAACAAAGAGGAATCAACAGCGGAAAATAGAAGTAAATTTAGTAAGAAAAATCATTTTCGGATATGAATGAAGGGGGGTAAAAAAATCACTTTATAATTTTCCAGTGTTATTATAAACCCTAAACAGTATCTAATGCCATTTTCATACGTTATTTCCTGCTTATGTGTGAATATGTGTATTAGTGCATGAGTGAGTGAGTATATGCAGCTCAAGTTTTGGATTGTTTCACTGTCCTTCTCATTCCCTCTATTCTGCCCAGACAGCAAAGACAAAACTCAGAAGAACAAAGAGCTGGAGAGCGATAAAGACAGAGAAAAAGAGAAAAATCATGTCAAACTATGTAAAGCTGAAATGACTCAATCTTCAAAATGATCTTCATTTTTCTGTTGTCTTCTTCAGTTGTCACTTTCTTGTATGTTTGAGAGAACGGAACAAAGACCAACTTTGTGAAACAATCCCACTCAAGCCCACAATCTGTCCATCTATCCCTTCTCTCATGCTGCTCGCCTGCCAATCAAAAACACTGATTATCGCCATGGAGACAGAAGGCTTGGTGACATCATCAAACAAGATTTCAGAACAGCAGGTTATCAGAAAGTCACTCGCTGGCGGAAAGAGTTTACTTTACTTCCAAAGTTAACTTAACCCTCTGTAGAGTCAAGGTCAAGTGACGGTTTGGTTTTAAAATGGTATGATTCTCTCTCCTTAATAGTTTATCTGGTTCTCTCTCAGACAGAGCAAATCTTTCCAATTAGTGAGGCCAGTGGTCTGGAACAAAGAGACGCGCAAAATGTCTTTACGGGATTAGCCACAGTGCTTTTCTCCCACCCTGGCTCTTCCCTCATTAAAATGCACTGGAAATATAGAATGGTACACATCAATGACACACACACACACAGATGCATGCACGAATGCACGCACGCACACACACACACTAATCAAGTGCTATCAGAAGGCATTAATCATTTCTTTAAAAATGACCATAGGGTTAAGTTAATATTTAAATACACTTACTAAATCTAATCTACATGTTAAATATAAATATATAAATGTTAAATATACATGTTCAGTCCAATAAATGTTAAATATACAAGTCCTAAATCTAAATGCAAGTCTAAAGCAAGATATTTAGCAAGTATGCAAATGTATGATGCCTGTGGGTGACATCAACCAGTGGCGCACAAAGTTGAACTAATATGCTGAACTAGTGCTACAGGCAGCAGCGGAGACATCAGGCTTTGATTCAGTAGCAGTAGTGAGCTCTATAACTGGCACACTGCTGCTAGCAGGAAGTCAGATCTGAGTCTTTATGCATTTCTTTTAACCTGTTGCACAGTCACAGTCAATGGCTTACTTTCTCTGCTTAAAGGGATAGAAAATGAAACAAATTAAATCATTTACTCACCGTTCCAAACCTATGTGACTTTTTCATTTCTTCTGCAGAACAGAAAAACGGATATTTTGAAGAAAAAAAGTCAGTGGGGTTCAGTGTTGTTTTGGACCCCATTGATTTTCATTGTACAGAAACGAAACATTCCTCAAAGTATCTTCTTTTGTGTTCTGCAGTAGAAAGACAATCATACAGGTTTGGAATGACATTAGAGTGAATAAACGATGACAGAATGCTCATTTTGGGGTGAACTATCAAATTGATTGAAGTCAGAACACCCCTTTAAGCTGTAGATTTCATATTTATCTACTATTAAAAGCCAAACCGGGAAAAAGCGGCACCAAATTTACATATGGCATGCTATCCTAAAGTAAAAGGCTCCATAATCCTCTCTCAAAGCCAACAAGCAGAATTACAGAGCCTAAAAGAAGAGTATTAAGTGACAGCATCGGTGGTCTTGATCAGACTGAACTGGTTTAGTTTTTCTCTGTGGGATTGGGCAAACTTGGTTTAGCACTCAACCACAGACATATGAACTGCCAAAGTCTGTCTTGATCTGTCTCTCCACTTCTTGCTCTCTCCCTCTTATCCCTGCTGTCTGCCACTTGATGTCATCTGCTACCATGACCTCTGCTGTTTCCATGGAGATGTGAGAGTGGTGGCATACTTGCTCTTTTAATAATTAACATGTCTGGAGAACTGAGCTGTTCCAGAGGAGCTGTTCAGGTATATAGCTGTGCCTCAAACATTGCACAGGTCCTCCACATTCCAGTGTGGCTGCTCTTCGCAAGAATCCACCATTCAATGGCCCTTACTATAGTAATGTGGTTGTAAGGTACTATGATTTTACATGATGGAAATGCCATGGCACTTTGATATGTCCTGAATGAAACCATATTCATGTAAAATGGAAAAATGTAATGTTTTGATTAATTAATTTCAGTTTATTGGACAATTTATGGTGACAAAATTTTCAGTTTAAAGTAAATTAGATGCGAATGACTAAATTAGACATATCAAAGCGTTTGGGGAAAAACCAACAATAATTGTTATATCCTAAATAGATATTGTTATATACTTAATAGACTTTCATTCTAAATTAATTTGGCTTGATAAAACATGGTATATACGTAGTAGCATACATGTCCAGAAATCTGGCAATTTGCCATGGAAAATTTTATATTTAATAATACTGTACCGATGGTACCTTGGTAGATGCCAAAAATGTGTGGCATTTCCATGGTAATATGTAACAAAAACTGTTAGTGGAGAGGATGAATCCAACGAAAAGAAGAAAAAAAAAAAGGTCAAAATACATGGTATTACCATGGTACATGTCCAAAAAAAGATAGTATATATAACATGATACTGACTGACATTGTGTCCATTCTGTGGTGTTTTCATGTTATATGGTATTTCAGAAAACCAAGATAAAAAAGAGAGTGAGTGAGTGAAGCAATAAAGGAAGAGCTTGGAACTCTCAACATCTAATGCTTTGATGAAACCAACCAGTGTTTGTGTGTTAGAGTCATCTATTTTTTCATTAGAAAACCCAAAGATCTATCCATCAAGGGGGCATCAGAGAGCGGGAAAGTCAGAGAAGGAGCAAGCAAGCGAAAGACAGAATGAGAAAGACAGGTATTTAAAGCGAGAGAGACAAGGAGGATCGAGGGCAAGTGATCAATGTGTGCTGTCAACCTCTTCAGCTCTGATAGGATCTGTCTGTGAGCTGTGCACATTCATTTGCAAAATAAATCAGACATGAAAAAAGCTGCACACATCTAAGTAAATGTGCAATGCATAGTATGTTCGTTTTAAGCACGTCAGTAATTGCATTAGATCACATGTTTATACTTATATATTGGTCTATGTTTGTCGCAAGTGTGTAAAAGTCACAGTGTTGAATGGGCATATTGTGAAAAAGAAGTGACAAGTAGGTCAGTCACAGACAAGACTGAAATCAATTCTCATTTAGGACCGTAGACACACACACACACACACACACACACACACACACACACACACACACACACACACACACACACACACACACACACACACACACACACACACACACACACGTCCTTGAGATAAGACGAAATAGTGCTGCTGAATAAAAGTAAATAAGCTAAATCACTTTTGTGTGTTTGTTTTTCTGAATATCACCAGGCTATTGGTCTAGTGTAGTGTTCCAACAGCAGAATTGTGTGTATGATATTGCTTTTACAAAACAGTTCAATAATCAAGAAGTTAAAATTGGGTAACTTATAATTCAGATAATACTGGTTAGTTTGTTTGCCACTGACGAAAATAGTTCCAAACACAGTCAAAGTAGAATTAATTATAACATCTCTCAGCAACACAGTATGGGCTGCGTCCGAAATCACATTCTCTCTGAGTAGGTACTTACTTACACAAAGTACTCACTTCACAATGTTAAAAAAAATATGTTTTATGAATGTGTGTATTATGAATGTAATCTTGATGTACTATATTCAGCATGTTGTCATTATTGTGTGACCTACCAGCATCACTTCATGTCATTCACAAATCCTCTCTTCGGCCTCAAGGGATAGGGCCTTGTTTTGTCCCTGAATGAATCAGTGTGTTTGAACAAATCGGCTGAGTGAGTGATTCAATGACTCACTCATAAAGACACACACTTATCGCCACCGACTGCCTTAATCCACACCACTAATGCAGCGTTTACTTTTTTGTTGTTGTTGTTGTTATTTAATGTCAAAGTAATACAACACAAAGTATCCATCATATTAAACAATTTAAAATAATTTGAAAAAAGTTTGCAAGATTTACAATGTTAATCATTGCAGAAATGTGACATATCAGCACACGTTTCTACTGTAATTCTTAAAATGCTCAGCCAATTAAATTTATGGACTGGAACTAACTATTATTGAGTGTTTAATGAGTGTCATTACAAGCTTTTTCTATGCATAAACCCTCATCATCTCTCTTCCTCTATCTCTCGCTCTTTCTTCGTCACTCTCTTCTTTCCTCTAAAACTCACAGTCTCTCCTTTCAAGCTCTTCTCGTTTGTGCAGCAGAGTAAGCAGAGCTCAGTGGACCTTTCCAATTGTGTTATTTATGGGAGCAAGACAAGTCTTGCATAGGGGACAGTGGGATTGACAGTGAAACAGAAATAATCATGAAATTAAATAAAGGTGTAATTTTTTACAATATATAATCATTATATGATGACTTTCATTGACTTTGTATTAAAAGAATAAGGCAGACCAAGAAATAGAGCATTGCAATAATCCAGACGTGATGTAATTAATGCATGAATTAAGGTTTCAGCATCAGCTAAAGTGAGAGAAGATCGAAGACGTGCAATATTACGAAGATGGAAAAAAGAGTTAACAAGAGAAGAAATATGAGAGCCAAAACATAGAATTGAGTCGAATAAGACACCAAGGTTATGAATAGATGACGAAGGCTTAACATGAACTCCATGGACAGGTCCATCCTTTTGACTGAGGCAGCAGAGCCAATCCCCAATATCTATTTAATTTGAGGAAATTTATACAGTGAGTGAGTCAGGCAGGGAAGATAAATTTGAATGTCATCAGCATAGCAATGAAATTGAAGTCCATGCCTGCGTGTGATGTCACCAAGTGGATATATATAGATGATAAACAATAGTGGGCCAAGAACTGAACCTTGAGGAACACCCTGTGTAAGCGAAGCAGTGGCAGATCTATACCCTTGTATGGTGATATAGTACTTTCTGTCGCTGATGTAAGAAATGAGCCAGGAAAGAGTGGTGCCGATATCAGAAAGCCGAGAGATCAGTATTTCTTGGAAAACTGTGTCAAATGCAGCGCTTAGATCGAGAAGCATCAAGATGTTTATTAACCCTGAATCCACGGACAAAAGAATGTCGTTAACCACCCGAAGAAGAGCGGTTTCAGTGCTATGAGAAGGGCGAAATCCTGACTGAAAAGGTTCAGATCGCAATTGCAAAGCCACAATCTTTTCAAGGATTTTGCTTAAGAATGTTAAATTAGATATTGGCCTGTAATTGTCCATGTTTAGAATGGTCAAGGCCTGTTTTTTTTAAGAATGGGGGCCACCACAGCCATTTTTAATTCTGCTGGGACAATGGCGGAAGACAAACTACAGTTTATCATATGTGTTATGGAGGGTGCAACCTTGAGGACACACATCTTAAGCAAGCCGGCAGGATGTGGAATTAGACTTCACAATTAAATCATTTATGGCAGCAGGAGTAGTCAGTGTAAAAGCAGAGAGAGAGTTTGTTGAGTGAGCTGAATCAGATAACATCAAATTAACATTTGAGTCACTTGTATGAGGGGTGTCTTTGGTGATGGATTCAGTGATTGACTTCAATTTGTCTGAAAAGAATTGGGAAAAGCTATTCACAAGCACCACAGAGCCCGAAATAACATGTTGTGTTGGATTAGTGAGTTTGTTAACCATAGCAAAGAGTGATTTGGGCCTGCACATGGAATTCCTAATGGTAGAGGAGAAATAAGAGGATCTTGCATTGTTGAGGGCTGTACGGTAGTTGAGCAAATGTTCTTTAAAAGCCAGAGACAGCACAATGAGTCCAGTTCCCTTTCGAGGGAACTCGAACTGCGTCGGTGACGACACTAGGGGGGGGAACGCCCTTCAGCGTAGCGCGTCTGAATTTATGAATGAAACCGAATCCAATCCTATTGGCGTTGCGTGATGACGTAGCGTGTGACGGCATAAGCAGATGTATACAAAAGCACGCCGGCACACAGAAATGTCAGCTTTTTGCTATTCAGCAAGCGCTCTGTGTGTGTGAAACAAGTCTGTCCTATTTGGTGTTGTATGTCCTGTTAAGTCTGCATTACAATATAGAATCTAGGGGCTCGGATCTCGCGTTTGCTGAGGCTGCGCGTAGATTACAAGTCTACTCTGCAATCAGATTCTGTGGCTGGGATCTCGCGTTGGCCGAGGCGGCGCGTAGATCTAAGCTTTGCATTGCAATACAGAATCTAGTAGCTCGGATCTCGCGTTTGCTGAGGCTGCGTGTTGATTACGAGTGTACTTTGCAGTTTGCAATAATTCTGTGTGGGTGCGAGCCATGCAGTCAGTCCCTGAGGGGTGCTGGCTGTGTTCATTGAGAAATATCTCGCCGCACGCTGTGCGTTTCGGGTGTTTCAGCCGCGCCTGCTGACTTTCTTCTCGAGAGATGAAAGCCAATATATTGTGAAAGACTCGAATCTCGCGTTTGTTGAGGCAACGCGCGTTAAGGGTCTGCAATAAAAGGGACATACGCTATCTGGAAAATAATACTGTGGGTGCGAGGCATTCGCAGTCAGCTCCTGAGGGTGCTGGCTGCTCATTGTGAAATAACTCGCCGCACACAGTCGTGCGTTTCGGGTGTTTCAGCCTCGCGCCTATATTGACTTTCTTCTCGAGGGATGAAAGCCAATTTGTAACTGCTCGTATCTCGCGTTGCCGAGGCAGCGGGTAGGAGATCGTATAAATAAATAAATATATGAACTATCCAGTGGTTATGGCTGCATTTAATTCTGAGGAATTAAAATAATTAAAATATTCTGACTTTAAAACTTGGTTAGATATTTTAATTCAGCATACCATCTGAAGGAGAGTGTCGCTTCTAGAGGTCCCCCTCAAAAAAAAAAAAAAAAAAAAAAGCAAAAGCTAAGCTTGGGACCCTAGGCGGCGCTCTCACCCACAGCCTCCCGAGAAAACTGATCTGAGGACCGTCTTTCGGTCTAGGAAGGCGAAGGGAAAGAGGTCCTAGCTTTTACGAGACCTCAAAGGGCCGCCCCCCCCGAGAGAGAGTGATCGAGGTCCCCTCTCTCATTGGGCCCTCAGGAAGCTAGCGTCAGTATCCCTGCCGTCTCTGTCGCTTCGGGGCACGCTAGCTTCCAGCGAGCACACGCTGTCCTGTCTGCCCCAAGGGCTTGCAGTCAGACAGCGTTTGGGTTCGCACACCGTGAGTCGTTGTCGGTCTTTCCCTGACGGTCCTCCGCTTCAGGGTGCCGTCAAGGACTCGCACATAACACTGGACACCAGCCCTGAGGGTGTTCCCTTGGGAAATTTCGCTGAGGCATGGCAAGCCTCGCGAATATTTCTCCATTGGTCCTGCGCACTGTAGAAGTTGGGTACAGACAGTAGTTCCGGGTCCGCCCACCAAGGTAAGTATCAACGAAAAAGGGTGGTCTGGACTACCGTGCACCCAGAGCAGGGTCTGGTGTTAGAACAAGAAGTTTACTCGCTGCTGGAAAAAGGGGTCATAGAGCATGTTCCTCCACCAGTCAGGGAGTCCGGGTTCTACAGCCGGTACTTCATAGTTCCCAAGAAGGATGGAGGGTTGCGTCCAATTTTAGACCTGAGGCACTTGAATCGGTCTCTGAGGAGGTTCAGGTTCATGATGCTCACTATTCCCATCATCGTGAGTCAAATCCAATCCGAGGATTGGTTTGTCCCGATAGATCTAAAGGACGCCTACTTCCACATCTCCATCCTTCCATCTCACAGGAAGTTCCTGAGGTTTGCTTTCGGGGGCGAAGCTTTCCAATATCTGGTTCTTCCGTTCGGCCTAGCACTCTCCCCTCGCACATTTACCAAGTGTATGGATGCAGCTCTAGCACCCCTGAGGCTCGAGGGCATCAGGGTGCTCAATTACATCGACGACTGGTTAATATTGGCCCAGTCGCGAGAGCTGGCGATTCGGAATCGAGATGTTGTCCTCGCCCGCATCCAGAGCCTGGGGTTAAGACTCAACATGAAGAAGAGCGTGTTGACACCAGCCCAGAGAACCACGTTCCTGGGAGTGGTGTGGGACTCGGTCACGATGCGGGCTCAGTTGTCTCCTGCTCGGATCGAGTCTATCCTGACCACAGTGTCCAGGTTAAAGCTAGGCCAGGCCGTCACTGTCAAACACTTTCAGAGAGTGTTGGGTCTCATGGCAGCAGCGTCCAGCGTGATACCTTCTGGCCTGCTACACATGAGAGCTTTACAGTGGTGGTTGAGAACCAAGGGGTTTTCCCCGAGGGGAAACCCATTCCGCTTGATAAGGGTTACGCACAGATGCCTTCGTTCCCTGTCAATTTGGAAGAAGCCTTGGTTCTTGTCCCAGGGTCCCAATTTGGCAGCGTTATGTCGCCGAGTATCTATTTCGACAGATGCCTCCCTCACGGGCTGGGGCGCGGTCATGGACGGCCGTTTTACGAGAGGCCTCTGGCAGGACCATCATTCCTCTTGGCACATAAATTGCCTAGAAATGTTGGCAGTGTTCCGGGCTCTGAGGAGCTTCCTGCCAGACCTCCATGGTCGCCATGTCCTTGTAAGAACCAACAACATGTCGGTGTCTTATTTGAACCGCCAGGGGGGTCTGAGGTCGCGCCCTCTGTGCAGACTGGCGCATCAGATCCTCCTGTGGTCCCAGCGGAGACTATCGTCTCTCAGGGCGATGTATGTCCCGGGGGACCAGAATCAGGGAGCAGACGTACTGCCGAGGCAGGGGCTGAGGCCCCGGGAGTGGCGACTCCACCCAGTGGCGACTTTTCCCTCACGCACCCAGCCCCGCTGGGGTTGGATGCCATGGTACAGACGTGGCCGAGGCTACGTCTGTATGCTTTTCCCCCAATCGCTCTGCTCCCAGCAGTTCTGGAAAGGGTCCGTCGAGACAGAGTCAGTCTACTTTTAGTAGCCCCGTTTTGGCCGGCCCGAGTATGGTTCTCGGACATCATTTCATACCTGGCAGGCCCGCCATGGCAGATCCCTCTGAGGAGGGACTTGCTGTGCCAGGCGGAGGGCTCAGTTCTCCACCCTCGACCCGAGCTGTGGAAACTGTGGGTCTGGCCCCTGAGGGGGCACAGTACCTAGAAGCCGGCCTGTCAGCTGGAGTGGTCGAAACCATATTAACTTCCAGAGCTCCCTCCACGAGGAAGTTATACGGCCTTAAGTGGAATGTATTTTCCGTTTGGTGCAGAGAGCGTGATTTGGACCCAGTTAACTGCCCAGTGGCTTCAGTACTGGAGTTCTCCAAGACCGCTTTTCTGCCGGGCTTACCCCGTCCACACTCAAGGTTTATGTGGCTGCCATTGCGGCTTTCCACGCTCCTCTGGGTGATGGCCCGCTGGGGAGGCATCACCTGGTCGTACGCTTCCTACGTGGAGCCTGGAGGACGAGACCTGCGACTCGCACCAGAGTTCCCTCTTGGGACCTGGCAGTGGTTCTCGAGGGGCTGGCTGAGGCTCCCTTCGAACCATTGGAGTCGGCTGAGGCCAAGAACCTTTCGTTTAAGGTGGCCTTTTTGTTGGCCATCACTTCTCTGAGGAGGGTAGGAGATCTCCAGGCGCTCTCTATTTCCAATGGGTGCTTGGAGTTTGCTCCAGGCAACATTAAGGCCATCTTACATCCCAGGCCCGGCTATTTGCCCAAGGTGCCATCTAATGTGGCACGGGTCATGGTTCTGCAGGCATTTTATCCTCCACCTCATGTGACGGCGGATGAGGAGAGACTTCATCTGCTCTGCCCTGTCAGAGCACTGCAGTGTTATATTCAGAGGTCCTCCTCATGGCGGAAGTCAGACCAGTTGCTGGTGTGTTTTGGGTCGCCCAAGAAGGGGCTTCCCCGCCTCTAAGCAGACCATCAGCAACTGGATCGTTCAGACTATTTCCCTGGCCTATCAGGTGCGCAAATTGCCTTCACCTATGGCCGTGAGAGCTCACTCCACCAGAGGCATGGCATCCTCTAGAGCCCTCCTTTCAGGGATTTCTATCCATGACATATGTGAGGCGGCTGGCTGGGCCACTCCGCACACATTCATGAGGTTTTACAGTCTGGACCTTTCCTCTACACCCGGTGCACGAGTGCTTTCGTCCTAAGTTGTGCCTGAAGACAGCTTCACACTAGGATGAGCGGGGTTCGTTGTGGTATAGTGGGTATCTCGTTCCCCTAGTGTCGTCACCGACGCAGTTCGAGTTCCCTCGAAAGGGAACGTCTCGGGTTACGTATGTAACCCTTGTTCCCTGAGAAAGGGAACGAGACACTGCGTCGGTTCGCCACACCTCACCCCGCCTGGAGCACTTGCTTCATAGCAAAAGCTGACATTTCTGTGTGCCGGCGTGCTTTTGTATACATCTGCTTATGCCGTCACACGCTACGTCATCACGCAACGCCAATAGGATTGGATTCGGTTTCATTCATAAATTCAGACGCGCTACGCTGAAGGGCGTTCCCCCCCCTAGTGTCGTCACCGACGCAGTGTCTCGTTCCCTTTCTCAGGGAACAAGGGTTACATACGTAACCCGAGACGTTTTCCTGTATAGTCTTTCTAGGCGGCAACCCTCAGTTTTTTTTACGATAAGTGAGCATTTTCTTCAGTGGTGATATAGATATTGGAAAACTAAAACTGAAGTTTATGAGTTTGTTATCTGAGAAAGCAAAATCAGAGCCACTAATAAGAATATTATATAAGCCATATGTACATATGAGATCCAGTATATGACCCCTGGAGTGAGTACCAAAAGTTACATGTTGAGTTAAGTTGAAACAGTCCAGCACAGACGTCAATTCTTTGCATTGTGCAGTGTTTTCATTAAAATCACCAAGCAAAATAACAGATGAATGACTACCACAGACAAGAGTAAGTAACTCACTAATCTCAGAGAAAAAGTCAGAGGGAAATTTTGGAGGTCGGTAAATTATACAGTGACAAAAACACAGTGACATTTTCAGCGCTAGGTATTCAAATGCTGCAACATCATGAAACTCGATCTTGGATATTTTAATAGTCTCACGGCATCTACAGCCAGCCCTCCACCTCTATGATGAAGATGCGGTTAAGAGAAATAGATGTACCCAGGTGGTGTTAAAAGGTTCAATGTAGTGATGTCGGAGTAAAACTCCCGGAGCCAAGCGGAAAGATCCTTTTAATGTTCTGAGTTGAGCAGCAGAGAATTGTAAAGCCACCTCGGGAAAAGTAATTTGATTAACGTCATCCAAAAACAGCACAAAAAGACCAAAAAACAAAACCTGCAAGTGGATACACAACGACATGACCAGTGATGACCAATGTGACCCACACAACATTTTATTGGTTTAACTATGTTAGCCAGAATCCACAGAAGGGAAGGCTACCCAACCATACCAAGGATTGACAAGAGATAAAGCTTGCAGCCGATCTGTGTGACAGGATCACGGAGACTGCCGGGTCAGTTATCCAAAACTTGTAAAGTAGTCCAGGAAATAATCCAAGAATGTCGATTCCCAGAAAAAAAAAACATATCCAAAAACAAGTCTCAGACATCAGACATACAGGGGGACAGCAATGACATACTGTGAGCAATAAAAATGTCCTGGTCCAGTGTGACAGGCCTGTTTGAGGTCCATAGCATGTAGAGAAAGAGAGTTGATAAGGCAAATGTGCTGACAGAAGGGCAAATGAACTCAAGCTACAATAGACAGGATGACAAGTGAATAAGCAAAACAGCAGGCAGACATACAGAGAAAGAGACAGACGGAAAATTAGAGGGACAGGTGGCCAATACAAACAGTGACACATACTACGCTCACATGCCTCCTATGGACTGACAGTAATATCACATCGCTCAGTTCAACCGTAAACCTGACCAGGTCTGCTGTCTGAAACAGATTGTGGCTGACTCGCAGACCACTCATTGTCATGAACGATTCAGTCCACCCGCTGAATCAAGTCCACCAAGGGCCCAACAACTATTCAGTTTCTGATTAGAAATCCTAAAAAACTGGTTTAAGTTTAACTATATTTTACTGCAACCAATACGAATATCTTTTAATTTATGTTAAATACAAAATTATATCACCAAAATTTTAGACTGTTAAATTAAACATTTCTTGTTCATTGTGTTTTCTTAGTCCCTGTTTACACATGGTAATAAGAAGCATTTTCGTCGATTGATTGATTTGACTTTATTGTCCTCCAATGTAGAAATTCTCCTTTAGCTTCTCATAAAAAAACACAATTATACACATACACAATACACAAGTTATACACATACACAATGTAACAATATAAAAGTGGATGATGCTAAATTGAGGTGTAAATGGGGTCTAAAAAGCTTGTCCACTTTCGATTACTTCAATAACACATTTGTGACCCTGGATCACAAAACCAGTCTTATGTCGCACGAGTGGCAAAAGCCAACAAAACATTGTATGGGTCAAAATTATAGATTTTTCTTTTATGCCAAAAATCATTAGGATATTAAGTAAAGATCATGTTCCATGAAGATATTTTGTAAATTTCCCACCTTAAATATATAAAACATTTATTTCTGTGAATGGATGCAGCACAATCGCCAATAGAAATGGACAACTTTAAAGGTGATTTTCTGAATATTTCGATTTTTCTGTACGCTCAGATTCCAGATTTTCAATAGTTGTATCTCGGCCAAATATTGTCCTATCCTAACAAACCATACATCAATGGAAAGATTATGTATTCAGCTTTCAGATGATGTATAAATCTCAATTTAAAAGAAATTACCCATAAGACTGGTTTTGTGGTCCAGGGTCACATTTGACCAAATTGCTTTCGTACTGTAAACACTCATGTTGTTGAATGCATTCGATCAGCCACAAAAGATGTGTAAACATTATGGGAAGTGCGCCAGCCAGACGGGATTTAAACTTTGTCGACTCAAGACCCAAGTTTGGTTTGAAGACAAACAATTTACCAAGCAGAATATTCTCTCACCATTTCTGATTTCTAAAACACTAGCCGATTAGCTATCTTATCCTATTCCATCAAACAAATGTCAAGACTCAGTAGAAGCAACAAATCCCATTAAATTAGTGCAAAATTGACAAGTCAGTGAACATGAACCTATCCGACTCTACTAGACTTAAATATAAGCACTGTTAGTCTTAAATCTGATCTAAACTTATTCAGTCAAGACTTCAGCTGCAATCTAGCATTTCATACGATCCTACTTATCAATTTACCGCTCTCTTGATCTTCAAGTGTGTTCCATTTTCACTGGAAGATTGCTGTGGTCTCCTCTCTATAGAGGAATGACAAGAATAGGCCAATGACAAACTTCTGACGGACTGAGCCTGCCAACAAGCCCTTCTGATTGGCTGTAATTTCTGATTGATTATATACTGAATATAAAATGATATTATGTGCATTACATCATCTTTCAATTGATTAGTTATGATACAAAAGTGTTACTTACAGTTACTCATTGGTATAACTGTGCAGGAACATGTCACTAAACCTAACCAGGCATCATCAGTTTAGTTGCAAGATATAGATTACTGATTATGTCACATCATGCAACACATGCACAATAATGCTTTGTATCATGTTTAGAAAGTGAGCGAGACTATGTGTGTGGGTGTGGGTGTGGGTGGGTGGATGGATGGATAGATGGATGACTCTCATAGCAAGCCTTCTGGACTGAATGGATAAAGCCATAGAAAGTTTAACACCCCTGCATGTGGTGTGTGCTCTGTGTGTGCATGTGTTTGCCGAGATGATAAAAGGTTCACTCGGATGCTGCCATGGATACAGAAATCTCTGGTTGGCCGTATGGCAGCTCTGATCCCCAGGATGAGCAAATACATGCATCAACGTAGCATACAAATCACACTATGGTCAGCTTACCTTGCTGTGTGTGTGTGTGACTATGGGGACAAAATGTGTCCCTATGAGGTAAACTTTGTCCATGAAATTGTTTGGTTCCCATGAGGAAAACAGCTTAGAAATCACACTAAGAATGCTGAAAGTTTTCTCTGATGGGTAGGTTTAGGGTTTGGGTTAGGGTTAGGGGATATAATATACAGTATAAAAATCATTGTCTATGGAAAGTCCCCATTAAATATATAAAAAAGGAAATATGAAAAGAGAGGCTTTTCACCCCCCTAAAAAAACAAAAACATATCCATTTAAATTTTCCCCAGAAGGAATCTGATTGTATAGCCTTCCTGTATCTCAAACAGTAGAGCATGGAGCTAGCAACACCAAGGTAATGGGTTCAATTCTCAAGTTAAGCAAGAACTGTGTTCCTTGAATGCAATATAAGTTGCCTTGTGTCTTTTTTAAGTGTCTGTCAAGTGCATAGATTTTGAATCAGCAGTTTTCCAATAGATGTATTCCTTAATGCTTTAAAAAAAAAAAAAAAAAAAAAAAAAGCTTGATGTTGGCTGACATATAAACTTCTATCTATAGTTATGTGATTGTTAAAGTGGAGGTATTTTTACCAATGTAATTCCAATGTAATTTTCCGAACACAATGACTATCTTATTCAAATGTGTACTTTTGTATGATGGTGTGTGTTTGTGAAAAGCCTCTCTTTCTCACTCAATTTCTTTCCACATCTATCTGGAAAGAGAATAAAAGTATTTTACATCTCAGTTAATTAACAAAATGTGTGCCAATATGTTGATCCCTGTGTGAGTACAGAACTGCAAAAATGACCAAACTTTTGGGAATTGATGTTTGTAAATAAGTTTCTTAACACTCAATTATAAATGAGTGTATTTTCAATAATTATTTCATTAATATTTAGGACTTTGACTAATTGCTGCAAAAACAACAACAAAAAAAATCGATTTTGATTTCGTGATTTCTCTATGTTGGGATAGAAGAGAGCATTTTTTAATCCGTTTTAACTGTTGTATTAACTCAGTTGGTCAGTGGCAGAGTGTGTGAGTGTGTGTGCAGGTATATCTGAAGTGCTGAGATTACGTGTATGCATCTATAAATAGTTCTTCCTTCAGTGCCACTCAGTATGAATCAGCTGTCTCTCCTGAAGCTGCTGGCCCATTTGCCCAGTCAACCACAGTGTGACTTCCCCTCCGACACACATGCAGGTTTGGAAGCACGTGTTTGCATTCACATACCTTTGTATTTGCACACACTCAAGTACAGTTAGCCGTCAACATCCCTCTTGGCTTCATTACTCTTTGTGTGAGTGCCCTTGGACGCGCTTCACCTCACTGGTGATCCTCTGGATTGCCTCTCAACATTCGGAAAACTGAAGCACCCACTACTCAACTCATATCGCTGATAAAAGCTATTATAGTCTCAATGCCAAGTGCAAATGCATACAATATCCACTAACTACAAGGCAAACATACTCTAAATGTAAGTATATCGCAACATGCAGTTTATGGCATGGTAATATAATATAAGCATGTCATCAAATGTGTAAAAAAAAATGTACTTTAAAATAAACCGATGTAATGTTTTCTGAAACTTAATTGCATGTCAATTGCATTCAAATGAAAATATTATAGTTTAACTTTATGTTAAATAAATAAACTTTAGAGTGCTTTTTGACCTATTTAAATCTTAATATGTTATTTCACATCTATTGTCTTTGAAATGGTTTAAGTTTACTGTTGAATGTACTGACACGTATTTATGGTCAACTAAAATATACTTTAATGTTATTTATATGTCATTTTAACTTGTATGTAATCTATGAAAATATATTTGTCATTACACATGTGTGATAAACTTGCAATTTAGTACATTTGAATTATAATAAAATGTAATATTAAATATTTAAATTAAAACTAAAATTAAAGTCAAGTA
The DNA here is from genome assembly GCF_965113295.1 of Leuciscus leuciscus. NCBI lineage: Eukaryota > Metazoa > Chordata > Actinopteri > Cypriniformes > Leuciscidae > Leuciscus > Leuciscus leuciscus. Next base: position 21,944,086 of record NC_138742.1, on the reverse strand, counting down.
CTTTAAATGTGCTTTAGGATGTTAGTCAACACATACAGTAAGTGTTGAAACAAGTTTTTTTTTTTAAACAATTATTTAAAATGCACCTAAAAGTAAAACTTTTAATTTGACATTCTTACAAAAAGCAATTTTGTGCACTTAATGTAAGTGTACTTAAGTGTGTTACGAAACAGTCATGAAAGTGTACTCTCTAGGTACTCTTACTGTAAGTAGCCTTTTGTTTTATTAATATATTTGAAGTACACTTACAACTGCACATTTAATACAATAATTTTTTGCACTTGACTAAACTTTAGCCTAAGTATACAAAAATGTGCTCTAACAAAACACAAATGTGGTTACAGTTAAATATATATTAGCCTTTTAAATGACCTTCCCCTGACTTCCTTAATGGCTGATTCATACAATATCCACAAGCCGCTATGCTAATTTAGATATACTAACATATGGTAACATATACAGCACTCACAACATTAGGATCATCAAGAGCCCACAAACTAAACAAACTGACATGGCTCCATCAATCACCTGTTCACAATTAATTGTGAACCACACCATCTGTTCCTTACGACCTGTGTATTGCAATCATTACGGCAGTCATCTCAGAAAGAACCAAACAAATGTGTGTACCCTTTTAATCAGTATGAAGAGCAGGTGCAGATAGATAGCAGAGAAGACTATTTTATTTATTCACTTAGTACATTAACTCTCAGTGAACTGGGTGAAAAGAGCAAACATATCTTACCGAATGGATATATCAAAGTGCACCTATTATGCCCCTATATTATCTTTTATGTAGTGTAATATAGCTACCCTTTATGAATGTAAAGGCCGGGTCTGCAATGTTTTAAAGATCAAAGTGCACGATATAGAGTTATTGTCTCCCAATAGAAAGAACTGATTCTGAACTGTCTGAAATGAGTCGTCAGTAATTCCAGTTTACTGGAACTTCATCGCGAACAAATAGGTTTGTAACAAATTTCCATAATGTCAGCATATGGTCTTCATTGGTTGCCCACAAACAATGTCTACTTTGACCCGCCCTCAAACACTGTAGTTATAGCTGAGACCTGGAAGAGTTTGGTTCGTGTTTCGACATGAGAAGACACTGTTTTCTGCGCTGCCAAAGCAACTCCACTTTGCATGCACAACCAAAGGATGAGGACTCCAAATGATATGGTAAAACAGATGCAATCGTTACTGTTTGTATCACAGTGTATACAAGTGCTGAAGAAGAGCTGAAATTCAGATATGGAAATGGCCATTTCTTTTCCGATACGCATTGTAAGCGGCAGACCAATTACAACAGACTGGGCCATCTGACCAATCAGATCAAAGTAGACCAATCACAACAGACTTGGCCATCTGACCAATCAGAGCAGAGTAGACCAATCACAACATAATGGCTATCTGACCAATCAAAGCAGAGTAGACCAATCACAATAGACTGGCCATCTGACCAATCAGAGTAGAGTAGACCGACTGAGCCATCTGACCAATCAGAGCAGAGTAGACCAATCACAACAGACTGGGTCATCTGACTAATCAGAGCAGAGTAGACCAATCACAATAGATTGGGCCATCTGACCAATCCGAGCAGAGTAGACCAATCACAATAGACTGGCCATCTGACCAATCCAAGCAGAGTAGACCGACTGAGCCATCTGACCAATCAGAGCAGAGTAGACCAATCACAACAGACTGGGTCATCTGACTAATCAGAGCAGAGTAGACCAATCACAAAAAATTGGGCCATCTGACCAATCCGAGCAGAGAAGACCAATCACAATAGACTGGCCATCTGACCAATCAGAGCAGAGTAGTCCGACTGAGCCATCTGACCAATCCGAGCAGAGTAGACCAATCACAATAGACTGGCCATCTGACCGAGCAGTGTAGACAATCACAACTGACTGAACCATCTGACCAACCAGAGCAGAGTAGACCAATCACAATAGACTGGCCATCTGACCGAGCAGTGTAGACAATCACAATTGACTGAACCATCTGACCAACCAGAGCAGAGTAGACCAATCACAACAGACTGAGCCATTTGACCAATCAGAGCAAAGTAGACCAATCACAACTGACTGAACCATCTGACCAACCAGAGCAGAGTAGACCAATCACAATAGACTGGGCCATTTGACCAATAAGAGCAAAGTAGACTGACTGAGCCATTTGACCAATCAGAGCAAAGTAGACCAATCACAACAGACTGAACCATCTGACCAATCAGAACAGAGTAGACTAATCACAACTGACTGAACCATCTGACCAATTAGAGCAGAGTAGACCAATCACAACTGACTGAGCGTTTTGACCAATCAGAGCAAAGTAGACCAATCACAATAGACTGGGTCATCTGACCAATCAGAACAGAGTAGACTAATCACAATAGATCTAGTTAAAGTTAAAGATACAGTTGCTGCTGTTGTTTTTTTTATTTTTATTATTATTATTATTATTATTTACCTTGGATGCATGTAAACCTATTGAATGAGACATAGAAAACATAATTAGGAACCTTTAAAATAGCATAATAGGTGCACTTTAAATGAATATAACTTGATAGCTGCAGTACGTGTAAAATGCTAAGCTGCTCAAGGACTGAAATGTGCATTGTGTGGAAATGGCTTAAAAAGCTTAGACTGGTTGTAAGTGAAAAATATTTTCTCAGTACTGAAGTAGAGCCAAATCTTTCCCTTTTTACTCTGCGGAGCTGAGGCTGGAGTATATCGCCATCGATCAGCACAATTATTCACCTGAGCGCTATTAGATCCCAGGAAATGAGGCTGTCTGTGTCAGTGTCTAGTTTCACTGGTCCATTCTTTTCAGTTAGGGCTGAGAGACAGCAGGGACCTCTTCCTTACCACTGAGATCTTACTAAAGATGAACTTCTGTGGCTTGATTTTGAGACAGTCTCTGCGTGATAGTTACTGAATTAGCCAAAGGTGCATGATGGACATAAAATATGTTATAGGGATAGTTATAACATCTCAAAATTACAATTCTGTCATCATTTACTCACCCTCATGTTGTTCCGAACCTGTATGACTGTCTTCTGTGGAACACAAAAGGAAAACATTTTTGAAGAATGTACTGGTAGCTCTTTTGCAATTACAATGAATGGGGACTGGAGCTTTCAAACTGAAAATTACACAAAATCACCATAAAACTAACAAATTATTTAAAGGCATTGTTCATACAAACATTTCTGAGAGGGAAATGTTCACCTCCCAAGGGGCTGAATATTAATAACTGCAAAAATGATATGTAAAACACAATGAATCTCATATAAGCCACACATGTGATGAAAGACAGTGGCAAGAATGTTTACTCTATGTCCATCGTGTATTATTCTTAAATATTAGTTAAATCTCTGAAATGATTTGTTGTTGGAAAATGGCAAAATGTGCATATTATTCACTGTCCATTTAAATAGTGCCGCCGTTAGAGAGAGTGGGGTGTCGTGCTGAAGTAATTGACTCATCATGGAGAGCTATTTGTGCTTTCAAACACATCTTGGGAGCTGGGTGAAATAATTACCAGGGGAAACAAAACATGGCGATCACTTCTTTGATTTATGATATATCATTATTGAGTTAATAGAGCAGAACAATATCAACAAGCAGGGCCCACCGAGCAGACATTAGGAAAGTGTGTGTTTGTGTTTGAACTAAGTACTAGAGGGGCTTCAAATTAGTGAAGGAAACACATGGCTGAATGCCATTAGCTCATCTGTGTTGATGTAGTCGGGGGAAACTTTATGTTTGTACTTTCCACTTGTTAATTATGAGGTCCGCTGGCATTAACACCATCAGCAACACCAACATTCGTGTCTTCATCTATATTTTCCATTTCATTAACAACTTCACTCAGAATTTGTTATTTGGTGTCAGAAATTACATTCGTGTGAGGCACTTGTTTATCTAAATTCTCATTAGCTGCAATCCCTAACAAAAAATAAGTTTAATCAAGTGTGCCTTTAGTATACTTCTTTTAAACTAAAATACACTTAAAATATACTTAACGATACTTGACTTGACAGACAAGTTTAAGTATATTTGGGCTTTATACTGTATGTACTCGATCTATTTATCCAGATATACTTATTAATAGAAGTATAATCAAGTATTCATAGTTTTACACACTGTCTAATAACTTACGTTGTTTGAAAATATTGATTTATAATGAAAACAGATATGGTCCTAATTCTTAGTATGTGAATATTTGTGTAGTGCACTGGTTATGTACAAAGGAATTTACTTAAAGTACAGTTAATTTCAAGCATAAAAATGTATACCTAAATAAGAACATAGTAAAAAGTGCAAAAATAATATGTAAATAGCAAACTATAAGAATGATGATTCACTTAAGGATAATTCACTTAAAAAAAACTTACAAGTACACTTGCAGTATAAAATTACTAAACCAGTAGTTTACTGAAAGTATACTTCAAAGTATACTTTCATAAACTAAAAAGTGTGCTACAAGTATTTGACTAAATTGCTGGCTGGTAATATACCGGTAGTTGCAGTACAAACGAAAAACATAGTTGTAAACTAGTTGTGTACTCAAAGTTTACTACTGTTACATTTAAAGGTATAGTGGAGGATTTTCCCGAATTTTAGAAAAGAACCGCCCTCTCCACTTTTTGAAAAAATGCACATGCATTTAGGAGAAGAGGGAACGCCTATTAAACGTGCACGAGAGAGACGGCTAGCATCGCTAATCATAGCTTACATTAACTTTTACTAGCAGTGATTTTAAATGGATTTCTCCACATAGCATGCCAAACTTTACCTGTCGAGTAGAAACTTCGCGACTGAGGTATCAGTGGGAAGCCCAACCTGTGCTTTTAGCGCACGCCAGCGTGTGAAATATTCTCCCAAAAACACTCTGGTCTTGTTTCTTTCTTCAGAGGCCTTTCTCTTCTTGTCATACAATTCGTAGACACTTTTTCTCTTGCGACCCACAGACATTTAGCAAAAACCCGGTGAGAACGGCGAGCTTCAATGAATGGCTGAAACCGTAGCTCACCACACATATACACCTGAAAGTGCGCATGTGCAGAAAGCGAAAACTACCTAGGGACGAGCACGTACGACGGCCTTACGTAAACATATCACCAGAATGATTGACAATTAGGAGGACCAATAGTCTTGATGATCCACCCGGAAAAAGAAAATCCTCCACTATACCTTTAAGGCACACTTAAACGTATACTTTTATACACTAGAAAGTGGGCCAATATAGTACCAAGTAGTATTGAAATTGTACACTTACAAGTATACTACTAGTACAGAACGTTGATATTAGCATACTTAATGTAGCCTACTACATCAATTATAATTAAAAATACACTTGAACTAAACGAAGTATACTTATTTATGCAAATTGGTTCAATACATAGACACACACATCACACACATTAAAGAGTTTACACACACACACTCTAAGGGTACACTACATCTCATAAAATAAGTAAATAATATTTAAATGACATAACTAAGAAACACAGAAGTTGAATATACAGTTTTGCTCATGATTGTTAACTTGTTTTTAAATGGCTCCAAAAAAAATCTGATCTTGACTTGTTTTCTGGCAAATCCAGTGATTATTTTATCAGCAAATAATTGGCAGATTGATAAAAAAATAAAATAAAATAAAATTCTGTGACTGGGGATAAATACACCCTTGCAATTGCAAAGCAATAATTGCATGCTGTTTGATTTGCAAATAGTGTGTGTGTTAAGCTGGAATGAAAGAAGCACACATTTAGAAATAACTTTTTAAAAACACGTTATTCAGTAATAACAGTTTGAGTCTATAGGTAATGTATAAGAACTATTTTTCCCTTTTTCTAAAATAAAAAAGGTTGTTGTAGGTGGTTGCCAGGTGTGCTGGTTACTAACTCTTTTATTAATCCTCAACTCAAAGTGTAAAATGGTCTCTACGGTACACACACTTGTGCATACATACGATGGAATCATGAGTCAGCTACTATGCACATGCATGTAAGCCAATGACTCCTGGATAAAGTGAACAAACTTTAATCATTGGTAGCATTCCTGCAATAAGTCCAAATATTGGGCTTCTGTGGCTTTCTGTGCCCTGCAATTGTTTCTGTTCTGTCTTTTGTTGTCCAGAAACGAATCAAACAAAATGAGCCAGTGTTTGCACCCAAACACGCATAATGACGTTCACCTCATTTTCCTCAACTCAAAAATGTGCAAATAGGACTGGGTATCAATACTGCTTTACTTATTTGAATCGTTTGGTTTATGATTTAGATTTTGTTCATATACTGCTGAATGATTGACAATCATATGATTGATAATCGTCAGTAAGATTTTGAGGTTGAATAATTTTTTGAAGATTTTTTAAGAAGTCTCTTTTGCTCACCAAGGTGGCATTTATTGGATAAAAAATACAGGAACACAGTATTGTGAAATATTATTACAATTAAAAATAACTGTTTTCTGTTGAATTTTAAAATGTAATTTATTCCTGTGATGTCAAAGCTGAATTTTCAGCATCATTACTCCAGTCTTCAGTGTCACATGATCCTTCAGAAATCATTCTAATATGATGAGTTGATGCTCAAGAAACATTTCTGATTATTATCAATGCTGAAAATAGTTCATATTTGTGTGGAACCCATGATAAATTATATCAGGATTCTTTGATGAATAGAAAGTTCATTAAAACAACAAATAAAGAAAATAAATCTTTTGTAATATTATAATGTCTTTACTGTCACTTTTAATCAATTTAATGCATCCTTGCTGAATAAAAGCATTTTTTTTTTTTTACTTCTGAATGGTACTGTGTGCACATAAATATATATTCCTATATATTTATTCATATTTTTGCTTTAGTTATTATTGCTTCTGTACAAGCAATGCTAACTAAAGAGAATGGGTTCAAAAGAGTCATAGACTCTGCATGACTACAATGGTCACACTTTATATTATACAGTTCTCGCTCATCACTGTTGGTTTCAGGTGGCCTGGTGTCATTGGCTTGTTATTGGATGGGGTGAGATCTGGTCTACAGCTGCTTATTGAGATGAAGTGCCTGCTACCATTCTCAGCAAGTGATGAATAGGACCGCTATTTGTGTTTAATGGACTGGTGAAATCAAATCATTCAGAGTATAAGGAGCTACTGATTTTGTTGTAGGTTTTAAACACAAGCTTGCTAGAGTTGATAGACTCCACAAAATAGATGACAAGAGTTGTCTGTGTTATGGTGGGGAGGACAGGTCACCCAAAAGATGAAATGTCTGGCATAATTTAAGTTGTGCATGCAACATTTCAACTATCAACATCAGAATCTTCAACATCATGCATTTCCATGCTGGTAAGTACTAGTAAGTCATGGTAAGGTTGGTAAATAACCTGGTTGGGACACCAGCATCCATATGGTGTTGTTTTCAGCAAGGTCAGAACACAAAATGGCTGCTGCCACATGACATCACGTCTCACACATGCCCCTGATTAGTTTACCTGACCAATTAGGACCAATGTTTGTAACAAGAGGGTGAAGTGAGGCCAGTTATAGAGAACAAATGAAGGGCAGAGGTTTCCACACAAAAAACATTTCAGTTGTGGAACTAGCTGGTTTTAGTCCATTTTAATGTTAATCACTACATACAGATTTGTAGATATTTCGATAAAGCATAATGAGACTGGTTTCAGTTGTGAACCAGCTTTAACGAATCAGTGAAAATGATTCTTAAAAAAATTAAACACAAACCAGTGTTATTTTAGTATACACAATATTATAATAGTATATACTATTGTAGTAAAATGGCAATGACGAGATTTATAATGTTCCAAAATTTCTATTTTGAATAAATGCCGTTCTTTTGAGCTTCCTATAAAAAAAGGTACAAAAGCTGTCACTGGGGCAGTACCCTTCAAAAGGGTTCTAATATGTACCATTTAGGTACTAATATGTACACTTTTGAAACTACTATGTACACTTTTGGTACCAATATGTACCTTTGAGGACTATGCACTCTTTAGGTACAAAGGTGTACCTTTAGAAAAGGTACCGCCACAGTGACAGCTTTTGTACTTTTTTTTTCTGAGAGTGATAGTCAAAGAATCCTGGAAAAAATGTATCACATTTCCGTAAAAATATGAAGCAGCACAACTTTTTTCAACATTGATAAATATTTATTATTCTCTTTTGAGCAGCAAATCATCATATTAGAATGATTTCTGAAGGATGTGACACTGAAGACTGGAGTAATGATGCTGAAAATTCAGCTTTACCATCACAGGAATAAATTACATTTTAAAAGATATTAAAATAGAAAACTTATTTCACAATATTACCATTTTTACAGTATTTTTTATCAAATAAATGCATCCTTGTTGAGCACAGGATACTTCTTTTGAAAATGTTTAAAGAAATCTTACCACTTTGGTATTTTTTTAACTGTATGTGTACATTGAATAAGCCATATTTATAGACCAGAAAGTCTTGTAGACTTGAGCCAGTATATAACCACCTAGCAACCGCATAGCAACACCCTGGCAACCACCCAAGTATTTAAAAAAGCACCACTCACATTTCATAAAATTCTAGTATAGTTTACTACTGCACAATCTTTACTTATCTAATTCAGTGTAATTTCTTCCTTTTCTCCTTCTCTTCACTCGCTTTGTTTGATTAGCCTTCTCTTTTAGACTCAATTAGAGGATCATTTCTGTCTTTGATAATCAACACTCAAGAGAATGCAACTGTTCGTTCCAGCACTTCAAATGAAAAAAAAAAAAAAGCACAGAATTTAGGTTTCAATCACTGTCCTTTATTCTGTCTGACTGTCTGTCTCAGGATAGCAGAACATGTTTGAGTAAATGTGTTTTGATTGAGATGTCAGTTATTGGTTATGCTCTGCGTGTCAGAAGATTGTTGGGACGGGCGAGGACCGAACACACGCACGTTTGATGGGTCGTGGAGAGGTTTGGTGCTGCTCTCACTGAGGTGATTTAGAAACAGGGCCGTTGTAAAACTCTGCCTGAGCCTTTATATCACAAGCAAACAAGGCCAATCCCAGCTGACAGATCTTTGTACACTAAAGAAATGTTTTGCAGAGAAAAAGGGGAGCTGTAGTGACATATTTGGAAGCACTGGAAACTTGTGCATTATTACATTTTTTGCCTTTGATACAATATTGTTCATGGATGTCATTTTCTGCACAAATATCCATCTGCTGCTTCAGTGGGGCAGGACTGAGTCACTTGAATAATAACATCAAGTCCTGCCCCACTGAATATCTCACTTCAGAAATACAGCACATTAATAAAATATTTTATTTTTAAACATATGACCTGGGAGACATTTTTCAACCACTCATGAACTGTGTGAAGCCATTAACATTGAGTGGAACAACACAAAAATCTGTCTGCGAGTTTACCCACACGGCTTAAACATTTAAAGAATACAAAGGGGAAGACTATTCAGTGCTAAGTTACTTTATCTACAGTATTTCTGCAATTCTTGCTAACTTCCTGTCCAGTGATCTGTAATTGAATTGGTTAAGACTATTAAAAGACCACTAAATATTGTACCATTTTTAGCTTAGCACATTTTTTTGCCCAGGACTGTAGAATAGTTTCACCCGTGACTATTTTTTCTGTTCTTAATACTAAAATATGTTCACTTTTCTATACTGTAAATATGAACCCTAAACTCTACATGATTTGATATTCACATTTACAACATAAATTATATACAATATATATTATGAATATCGATTTGTGTAGACTTTAAGGTTCAGTACATCACCTCGCTTTTCCCTCTGTCGCTGACTCTATGCTGTAATAATAAATCTAGAGTCCAAATACATCACTGTTCACTGTTCGCACTGTTGGCAGAAAACTGACAAGAACCTTTTCTTGTAATTAGCCATAAGCTATTTTATCTTCTCAAGCATAGCAGTGCCGAGAGGCTGAAAAGAGACACTCCAAGATAAGACACAGGCGCACACTGTTTGATTTAAGCGCTATTTAGCAAATACTTCATTCCTTAATAGTGTATAATAACAAGAAGCGGTTCCAGCAAAAAACCTCCCCATTTCCACACAACCAGCGACTGCCTTTGACATCTTTAGTAGGTCAGAATACATCAGAGTTACAGATTCAGAAAATGTGTGTGTGTGAGGAGAGATAGAGAGGTTAATTAGCTCAGCTGAACAGTTTTCCAGTGTGGTTTCCACCTCGATCTACTCTCATGCCTGCAGCATGTGTGTGTGTGTGTGTGTGTGTGTGTGTGTGTGTGTGTGTGTGTGTGTGTGTGTGTGTGTGTGTGTGTGTGTGTGTGTGTGTGTGTGTGTGTGTTTCATATGAATGCCTGAACCGAACCACCCTTCCATCGTTCTTTTTTCTGTCACAGTTCTGGTGCTTTGATTAGAGAGCTTTCATCTCAGTGTTAAATAAAATGAGACAGGGCAGCAACGAAGCTGAATTTCCCCGATCCGCTACATTCAAGTGTTGGAAGAACATAGTATAGGTTGCACAGGCTGCCAGGACAAAACAAGAACATCATAGACTAACGGAAAAGAAGGCAGTATCACTGAGATCTTCCTTGAGCAACTGCCTCTCTGCCCTGAGACGTCTCAGGCTCTCGGGCCAAGGCAGACGATGTACGTCACTTACAGAATCAATGAACTAAATATGGCAGCTTCGCTCTTGGTCTCCTCTGACTTCACTCTGTATTGGCACAGTTTGTCATCTCTGTGCTCCAGTGAGATCTCATTTCTTCCCCACTGCAGCAAGCTGCTATCCAATATTCTCATCCATATGCCTCTTTCAATGAATTTTCAAACATTAAGAACCATTTTTCACTATAAAGGGACAGTTTTTGAGGTTAGATGAGCAAAAATGGCATTTTTAAAAGCTTAAGATTGACACTTTTTATACTGCATTTTTTTGTTCGGATATTTTCTTCTCCATAATGTAGGTCAGGGATTCCCAAATGTTTTTTTAAACCTCCTGAGATTGTAAGTTGATATTTCAATTTAACAACATATTTGCATGTTCACAACAGGGTACCATTAAATAAACCTGAATGTATATATAAAAACATTTTTATTAATTGAAATAAAGCTGAAAATAATATAATTATTAGATGAAAAACTGAAGCTAAATGAAAATTAGAAATGTTGCCTTTGGCAACTAACTGAAATAAATGTAACCAATGGAAATTACTAAATGGAAATAAATAATAAGTAAAACTGAATGAAAGCTAAAATTTAAATACAAATAAATTAAACCTAAATATTAATAAAAGGAATAAAAATGTCAATAACAAAATTACCAACAATTTTACTGAAATTAAAGTGAAACTGAAAATACAAAAATAACAGCTGATGCAAATTATTAATAACAATTGTTATAGTAAATAATATTCATAAATACATAAAAAAATATGAATAATAGTAAAATAACTGTTTCATGGTTATCTGATGTCAATAAATAATCAAATGACTTGCAGGTAAACTATAAAATATTTTATCTTTTTAGTAAATGTTTTATTTGACTGTCTTTATTATTATATTATTTTTTAATGATTTTAATTTTACATTTAATTGCATTTCATCAGCTTATCAGTTTGGGAAAACCTGATACAGGTGAAACAGAAACACACTCTTTTTTCTTTTTTTTTTTTTATCGAATTTTGTGCAACTGGCAAATATCATCCAAATGCAGTAAATTGATTATAGACATTTTTCATGTATTTTATATCTCAGGGTTATGTTAGTATGCTGTGTGAATGTTATGATATTTATTCTGCCTGTGAAACCTGCTGTGGTTCATCCCAAAACTTAATTAGATCAAGCAACATCCTGTACATACAACACATCCACATGAAGTTTGATAGCAACAGTACATGAATTTTGTATTTACTTCTGCTGATGAATAAATTAGAAAGAAACTAGATATTAAAAATGTTCTAAAGCAAATGTGAGAGGTGCTTGCAAAACTCTAGCTCAAACACTAGAGTGTGGCGCTTGCAACGCTAAGGTCATGGGTTTGATTCCCAGGGAATGAATAAATAAATAAAAAGCATACCTTGAATGCAATGCAAGTAATTTGGATAAAAACATCTGATGCAGAAAAGTAATTTATTTTTAAATAAAGTAAAACTCACATCCACATATGCGTCACACTAATTATTGTTAAAAACCTGCTGATTATGACAGACAAATTTGACAGGAAACTCGTTACAATTCAGGACAGAACAGAAGAAGATACTGACTGAATAATACACAATTCAAATGTAATCAATATAAACATTATCATAATATGATGGAAATGCAGGCTTATTAGTTATATCACAGAATTAAAAACATTTCTGAAGGCAGAAGACAGTGATGCACTGAAGTCTTTGTGTAGAAAAGGATAGTTGTAAAACTCCATAGATTTAACATAATACTTTCAATGCACCATCAGGCTTGTGCAAACACAATTCAATTCCCTTTCCAAAAGATTTAATTCATACTAATACTTTATTTCAGCAAGGACACATTCAATTGATCAAGAGTGACAGGTAAATGGTACATTTAGAATGTTACAAAATATTTCTCAAATAAATCCTGTTCTCCTGAGAAAATGTACAGTATCACATTTCCCACAAAAATATGAAGCAGCACAACTGTTTTCAACATTGATAATAACAGGAAAGGTTTCTTGAGCAGCAAATCATCATATTAGAATGATTTCTGAAGGATCATGTGACACTGAAGACTGGAGTAATAATGCTGAAAATTCAGCTTTGCATCACAGGAATAAATTACAGTTTAAAATATATTACAATAACTAACAGTTATCTTAAATTGTAATACTATTTCACAATATTACCGTATACTGTAAATGCTACATGCCTTCCTGAGAAATATATATATGTGTGTGTATGTGTGTGTATGTGTGTGTGTGTGTGTGTGTGTGTGTGTGTGTGTGTGTGTGTTCCTTATCTCATTTTTGTAATTTTATTTATAATAAGTTCATTCTCTTTCAAAACTTACATATGCTTTGAGTTATTATTTAAAAACTTTGTGTTCATTATTGGTTTGCTAGCAATATTGCAAAATTACAAAAATATTATAGAAATATTATAAACTATCTGCACTGTTCCTACCTCACTGAGCATAACTGCAGCCTCTATCCCAACACTTAATCAACAAATAAAGATACATTTGTCACTAAAAACAATATTCCATATCTTGTTTGCTCTTTGTTTATATAAAGTCTGATTAGTATGGATACAGACGATGTATACTTGATTAATTCTTAAGTCATATATTTGATTGACAGGTAATGACTGCTAAGATGTTTAATGACTGCTAAAGCCAACACAATCTCATGAAAGTGCGTATCTATAGCACGAATGATAATTCTCGTATAATTTATACGCCAAAACGAGTTTTAGCGTTCAAATGATACGCACTGCAAACCCCTTGGGTAGGATTAGGGGTGAGGAGGGCGTGCATATTACACGCCATAAAGTGCGTATCATATACACGCGAAAACTGCGTACCATATTTACGCTAAAACTCGTTTTGGCGTATAAATGATACAAGATATTATCATTCGTGCTATAGATACGCACTTTCATGAGATCGGTCTCGCTAAAGCTGTTAAAGGCATATGCTCAAAGATTTAGACTAAACATGGAATGAAGAAATTAGCAAATGGTACAAGAACTCCTTCTCTACCCTACAGCATATGCCATAGATATAAATGTATATAGGCCTATATGTTATTGTTTTAGGCTAAACCAAATGCCATGCTTTTGAATATCCATTTTTATGTCCATGTGCAAGCAAAAGTTTGCAGGTCTGCATGTGTTTATGTGTTGTGTGTGTGTGTGGGAGTGTGGTGGCTTTGTGTGAAATGCAGACTCTTCACTCTGTATTGTTTGGCCTGTGAAAATGCTTCCACAGCAAACTCTGCAGCATTGGGAATAACTCTCCCGCCTTGTATCGCCTCCCCGCTCTTAAAATATATGTGTAACCCACTATATTTATATATAAATCAATGTATATCTCACAAAGGCATATTTTCAAACAACCTGCAATAAAGCCGCCTGTTAAATCAACACTCCTGCACTTGTGGTAAGTAGCGGTTAAAAGCGCAACGACTGCGAGATCAAGATTAAGATGTCAGGAAAGAAACTCTATCTCTGACGCTTTGGTTTTCACAACCAACTTTTGTTTCCAGCTGACACAGTTTTCTTAAAGTGCACAAAAGAAACAGTGTTGTGAGTAAAACTCTAAATACTGTGACACACTGAGCTAAAAAAGCGCTGGTGAAATCCGCTGATTATTGTGGAAATAGTGGCATTATTTCGGGATGTCACACCTCTGTAGAGTTATCGTCTCCTAAAGCCTTTTCTGTGGCTGCTCAGGAAAATAACTGGAACAGGCTATTCTTCTGTTTTCCATTTTTCATCCTTGACCCTCTGAAGTGGTGGAGAAAAATGAGGCGAGCGCAAGAGAAAAAAAGGAATTCAATGCATTCATCAGGGGGCCGGAGAGAGCGTGTAGTTGAATTGTTAAATCAGAGGCTTTTTAGAGGAATCAGACTATGAAAGTGGAGGACAGTGTGAACTAGGGACTCTGGTCATTTTAAACGTTATGTTGAATCAATAGCATGACTAATGTCCACTGTGTTCTGCCTTATTGTTGGAAATAATTAGTGGTGCTTGCTGAGAAAAGCATGACTATTAATACTGCTCATTGGGACAAATCTCTAACCCTTTGTATTACACTATGATGCATTTGTGGTATGGACCTGAATGAAGCCGTGCCAAAGAGTGTTTTGAAGAGTGTTTGCACCATTTGGGATGCTATGTTTTGTAGTTTCAGCTTCAGGCAGCTGATGCGTACAGCACACTAAATTGCCACTATATGAAAATCAGCATCTCCGATCTGACTGGCTGGTTTTAAAGGGGTCCCATAATGTCCTTTTACGAAGTCTTGATTTTGTTTTTGGGGGGTACTAGAATATGTTTTCATGCTTGATTGTTCAAAAAACACATTATTTTTCACATATTTTACATTATTACAGCTCCCCTCTCCCCAGTCTGGTTGAACGTGTCATTTTCGATGAAGCTCTTCTTTCCGAAATACGAAATGTGCTCTGATTGGTTAGCTGGCCCAGTGTGTTGTGATTGGCAGCTCTTAGCATGTGTTCGGGAAATGTCCCGCCCCTCTGTAACTGTGAGCTCTACTCTAGTGTAAATATTATGGATGGCGGCGATTTCAAACCAATTAGAGTCCGATTCAGACCCTGACAATGTTAACGAACAAGAGGAGCATCCAGAACAGATTTCAAGTACAGACTTTGCAAGCAAGGATTTTTTTTTGTAATCATCTAATACATTTTAGATACTATGTTACACCATTTATTCATGAAATTTGTCAGTAATACAATTAGTAATCAATCAGAAAACCGTGGTTAATTTTCCCAATAAATTATGGTGAATAGCCTTACAATACGAGAGCTTACAAAAGCTACAGTAAACACTATATCACCACTAATGTTGGCTAGCAGGCGAGAGTAGCTACAGCATAAAACTTAACTGTTAATAGAAAACACAACTGCAAATAATAAGACATACTTAAAGGTTGTGATCCACAAACAACAGATTGTCAGATGTTGAACGTGAAAACTGCTCCGTTTCAGGAGAAGCTTTTGTGCATATAGCCATATAGTGGTTCTGGAAGCTGTTCTCCGTAAAATGTGCAGCACACAGATAAACATTGGGATTATAATGTTCAGTGTTAATGGAACAGTGTTTAAAAGAAATTTTAACCACAATTTTAACCAGTTCGTCAGTCTTAGGAAGGTCAAAAAAATTAGTTTTGGAGAAAACAGTGACTCTTTGACATAGCAGCAGCTCATCCAGGCCTGGTCCGCGCTTTTTTGCGAATTACGTGGGCGGGGATTATTTAAATGAGGAACATTATGATTTCACAAAGCCAGGAAAAAAGTGTTGTCCAAACGAGCCGTTCGTTGTAGGTCTTGGAAAGTGGATTCTGTTCAATAAAATATCTCCCTTTGGAGTGGACTTTGAGCTTTGTAACCTTGCAGATCTTTTCTATGCTTAAACAGAAACATTACACACTAACTAAAGTTGAAAAAGTGGAAGAGCATAATAGTACCCCTTTAAACAGCTTCTGAGAATAAGGGCACACGTCTTCGTACAAATTTTTCGTGGTGGCTACTTCGTATGAATTCATATTAACTCACTTGTACGAATTAGTAAGATTTTTGCTAAATCGTACATATTTTACAAGTTGCCCAATTTGTATGAATTCGTACAAATGACCTACCCCTAACCCCACCCCTAAACCTACATATCATGTGGGTTTAGACAAATCGTACAAATTCGTACAAGTGAGGTCGTACGAATTCATACGAATTCGTACAAGTGAGGTCGTACGAATTCATACGAATTAGCCACCTTCGTACGAAGTTTTTTTTTAAAGAACAATTTTAATTGGTCATCAAATCCAGATTTTTTTTAATCACGTTTCCATAAAAATATTAAGCAGCACAACTGTTTTACCGCATCGATGATAATAAGAAGAGTTTCTTGAGCATCAGATCAGCATATAAGAATATTTCTGAAGGATCATGTGATCTCTCCACACAAAGTCTTCACACATTTTTCATGATTTTTTCAGTGTTTTCTTTTTTAGCAGAGACATCTGCAGTATTATTATAAATGTTTGATATGTTTATTATTTTTCACAACAGTCTATTATTGTAGTGTAATATATTTCAAATTAGCCTCCCCAAACAGCACAGAAAATCGAAACAAACTGTGGTTGGATGCTTTACATGTCATTCAGAATGGAGAGCAACAGTTAAACACGCTTACAATGCTCTCTCGGCCCCAGCCTCTTCCGATTGGTCAACTCTTGACCAATTTGACACTGATGAGCTGTGATCCATGTCAGTGAACCTGGGCTGTGTTCAGCCCCGAAAAAAAGTTTTTTAAACGGAAACGGTGCGTTCAACACACTGTTCTGATGACGCAAGAGTTGCAACTACGGCAGCTGAGAAGGCCATTCTTATATTCTTTTTGAATAATTTTCGGAGCCTGATGAAATCGGTATAAATACGTGTTTAATACTATAAAATACGCTTGATGTTACAGTCACTGCCCTTGCCGTCCAGGATAAAAGAGAACATCCCAATCAAGTGAAGGGATTTGTGAAAACTGTGGTTCCTAATTATTGTGATCCAACATGCCTCGCATTTCAGGATGAAAAGACAAACATTTCAGGTGAAGGATAAACCACTTCTTACCTCCGAGACTGTGTTATGATCTATATGACCTTATTTTTTTTTTTTGTGAATATTAGGCTTAATATTATTGCTGATCATTGTTGATATTGATTGTCTTCTAATATCTTCAATTGTTGCGTATACCGAGCTGCAGCGGACACATTTGTAAACCAAGTAAACGACTTTACTTGGACCCATTGTGCGAACTGTCTCTTTAATATCGCGTTGTTTATAGACATGTTGCTGCTGATTGGGCTGACATTTTTGACACACCCACCAAACAAGAGAAAACGTATATACCCCGTTGCACACCGTTTCCAGGAAACATGTCGTAGCAAAACGCTGCGCACCGGTTTGAGCTTGAACGTGCCCCTGATTTCAACAAGTACAACATTCCAATCAACCAATCAGATTCGAGGGACAAGTTAAAAATGCTGGGTTGTTTCAACCCAAATTTGGTTCAAATATGGACACATTTTATTACAAAAAATGAACCCAACGGTTGGGTTTATCCATACTTGATCCAAATTTGGGTTGAAACAACTCAGCATTTTTTAGAGTGTACAGTTAATGTCAAGTTTAGGCTCACAGCCAGGGTTAGGTGCTTCTACATCAGTGTTATTCACCTATCATTTCCCTCTGATTTTAGGGATAACCTATGGGTAGGGTTAGGTTTAGGTGTAGGGAGTGTTAGGACTACATTTTGGACAGGAATGTTGTTCCAGGATCAACAAAATATGTTGATCCAGGAACATGTCTTACTTGGCAAAATCACAGTGACTGATCCAAAGTCAAAAATCAAAATAACTTTATCTGACTTGTCACGACATCTAAAATGTAGCGTTCAGGTGTGAGACGCAGCAAAAACAGCAATACAAGGCACAATGGTCAAAACGTCCATCTAGTGCATGTTTACATTGGAAAACAATGGTTCTTTGTGGAGCGTAGTTCTTGACCAGAATAAACTCTAATACTGATAATGAAAAGTCTGGTTGCATAAGTCTGTAACATCCTTATTTGCACATTATACTCCATATATCCTTACAGCTGACTCTCACAGATAACCCCAGTGTCACGTCTATTCTCAACTCAGGCTTTTCAGCAGTCCAAAAAAACAAAAAAAACAAGACAGAATCAGTGGCAGACTCAATTAAACTTCTGCCCTGATCAGCACGAATATACATATCATACATGAATATGCAAGCAACAGAGTCAAAGAGAGGTTACGCACCTAGGGGGCTCTCTTTTCTTCCTCTCCTGATGTGACATTATTACACTCGTTCTGTAATGGGGAAATCTTTCACTCAGAACAGAAATTAAAATGCCCGCACAATTCACAACTCCACATCTCTACACAGAGAACAGCTAGCGCTTGATTTATAATACATAAGAGTTGCTCATGTCTCAAGGTTCTTTCGGACACTGTAATTGTCAACACCTGCTGACAGAGCAAGGCATCATTTCTTCACCATCTTTTGAACAAATTAAACTTTTTATCACTTTCTACATCATAAAACAGGTTACAATATATCACGTTATAAAACCTGAAAAGAGCTCTCTGGTTGTGTATAAAAATGTGTCTGTGAGTAAACATAATTAACCCACGGTCATTGGCAATCCAGATGTTCAAAACGGTGGAGCTGCCCAGAACTGTCTCAGCCAATCAGATCACAGTAATACGATTGACATGTGTAATTGCACAGGGGAAATAGACACCATCATAGCAAACAGGTAAATCAATGCGCGTCCACCTGGGGATATTAAAATCTGAAATATAACCTATTTATCAGTCAAGGACAATCAAGAGAGATTTCATTAAAATTCTAATTTTAATAAACGTATTTGTTTTAGATAAAAAAGTAATTTTCTGCCAGCCACAGATTGCTGTTTGATTGATAGATTGAGACAGTAAATAATCCGTCACCCCTCATATACACTCAAACATTCATGAGTTGCCTTTTAAACCAAACGCATCATAAAGTTTCACTGCAGCTGAGTTGACCCCCACGTCCCATGTGTACTCATAAAACAAAACACATCCTGTGATCTCTGATGACCTGCCAGAATTAATCCATAAAGAAGCTGGGTCAATGACTGATAACCATGTCCATGGTTGTTGAAAAAAGAAAAAGAACCTAAAAAATAAAATGTGCATGTGCCAAGCTCTTAAAAATACATTTTTATTCATGTCAGTTTCGTGTGTTTTTGCATTTTTTGGATTTAAGGATTCTAAAAACACCAAGTGGTGTAGCCATCAATAAGCAAACCCAAATGGCAAAAATACACGAGTTAATTTATTATTATTATTATTATTATTTGTAGTAGTATTTATTTATTATATAGGCAATTTAAAAAAAAAGGTTAAGCAGTATTTATAAAGGTATTCTTACAAATAAAATGAATTTTGAATCCTGAATAAGTGCTATTTCAATTATATATCTGTATAGCTTTTATTAATATAAATATTAATATGAATGATACTAATATGAATTGGCTCAGTACTTAGTAAAAGTACTAAGTAATTCTGTTATGTGCTTTGGTCATTTTTATTATTATTTTATCATTTTTCTATTATTTAAAAAAGTAATAAAAAAAATGCATTTGTTTCAAGTCAATTGTGCGCACAATATAATAACTAGATGTACCGCATCGCGGTACAAAATATGACCGCCGCTCAGGCCTGCACTGGCTTTCCACAAAAATAAATGACGTGGAGTAATTTGGCTGTATTGCGTGTTTATGTATATACCTAAAAAAAGTAATAGTATGTGCATGTCTGTCTGTGTGTGTGTGTGTGTGTGTGTGTGTGTGTGTGTGTGTGTGTGTGTGTGTGTGTGTGTGTGTGTGTGTGTGTGTGTGTGTGTATGTGTGTGTATTTGTGTATGTGTGTGTCTGTGTGTGTGTGTCTGTGCGTGTATGTATGTGTGCGTACATGTGTGCGCGTGTGTGTTTGTGTGTGTGTGTGTCTGTGCATGTGGATTTGTATGTGTGTGTATGGGTGTGTGTCTGTGCGTGTGGATGTCAGTGTGTGTGCATGCTTGCGTTTGTTTGTATTCCTGCATGTGTGTGTGTGACAGTATCATCCTAAACCAGCAACCCTTCGCTCAACAGCACCATCTACAGGCCGATGAGTGTACAGTCACTAAATGTGCACATAAATGAATTTATTTTATACCCCCCCATGGATGAAATTCTACAAAACTTAGCAGAGGATACCCCCAGAGGATGTCAAGTTAATCATACACATGAAATATGGTGCAGTTCTGAACATCTCCACTGAAGATAGGGGCGATTAAAGCAGAATAATATTGCATTTTCATTTTTTATGGGAGGGGCGCAAATCACAAATGAGTGATTATGGGCTAGGTTGATGTGCCATAAAAATTTCTTCATCCTCGGTGCCACGGTTCAGGTAGTTATTTAGGAAAAACTGAATTTTTTGGGGTTTGGGGGGGCCCAGCGCGGGGGGGGGGGTGGGGGTATCCCCGGGGACCAAACAAAATTTTTCCGTAGAAGTCTAGTGGGGCTACATGCCCACCAAATTTCATGTTCCCCAGTGTTTCGGTGTCGCTGGTATCGTTGACGAAAAATTTACGGGGGCCCCAGCGCAGGGGAGGGAAGTGGCCCCCGGGGACCAAACGAAATTTTTCCGTAAAAGTCTAGTAGACCAACATACCATAAAAATGTCTTCATCCTCGGTGCCACGGTTCAGGTAGTTATTTAGGAAAAACTGCATTTTTGGGGGTTTGGGGGGGCCCAGCGCGGGGGGGGAGTGGCCCCCGGGGACCAAACGAAATTTTTACGTAGAAGTGTAGTGGGGCTACATGCCCACCAAATTTCATGTTCCCCGGTGCTTCGGTGTCCCTGGTATCGTTGACGAAAAATTTACGGGGGCCCCAGCGCGGGGAGGGGGGAGTGGCCCCCGGGGACCAAACGAAATTTTTCCGTAAAAGTCTAGTAGACCAACATACCATAAAAATTTCTTCATCCTCTGTGCCACGGTTCAGGTAGTTATTTAGGAAAAACTGCATTTTTTGGGGTTTGGGGGGGCCCAGCGCGGGGGGGGAGTGGCCCCCGGGGACCAAACGAAATTTTTCCGTAGAAGTCTAGTGGGGCTACATGCCCACCAAATGTCATGTTCCCCGGTGTTTCGGTGTCCCTGGTATCGTTGACGAAAAATTTACGGGGGCCCCAGCGCGGGGGGGGAAGTGGCCCCCGCGGACCAAACGAAATTTTTCCGTAAAAGTCTAGTAGACCAACATACCATAAAAATTTCTTCATCCTCTGTGCCACGGTTCAGGTAGTTATTTAGGAAAAACTGAATTTTTTGGGGTTTGGGGGGGCCCAGCGCGGGGGGGGAGTGGCCCCCGGGGACCAAACGAAATTTTTCCTTAGAAGTCTAGTGGGGCTACATGCCCACCAAATGTCATGTTCCCCGGTGTTTCGGTGTCCCTGGTATCGTTGACGGAAAATTTACGGGGGCCCCAGCGCGGGGGGGGAAGTGGCCCCCGCGGACCAAACGAAATTTTTCCGTAAAAGTCTAGTAGACCAACATACCATAAAAATTTCTTCATCCTCGGTGCCACGGTTCAGGTAGTTATTTAGGAAAAACTGCATTTTTGGGGGTTTGGGGGGGCCCAGCGCGGGGGGGGAGTGGCCCCCGGGGACCAAACGAAATTTTTCCGTAGAAGTCTAGTGGGGCTACATGCCCACCAAATGTCATGTTCCCCGGTGTTTCGGTGTCCCTGGTATCGTTGACGAAAAATTTACGGGGGCCCCAGCGCGTGGGGGGAAGTGGCCCCCGCGGACCAAATGAAATTTTTCCGTAAAAGTCTAGTAGACCAACATACCATAAAAATTTCTTCATCCTCTGTGCCACGGTTCAGGTAGTTATTTAGGAAAAACTGCATTTTTTGGGGTTTGGGGGGGCCCAGCGCGGGGGGGGAGTGGCCCCCGGGGACCAAACGAAATTTTTCCTTAGAAGTCTAGTGGGGCTACATGCCCACCAAATGTCATGTTCCCCGGTGTTTCGGTGTCCCTGGTATCGTTGACGAAAAATTTACGGGGGCCCCAGCGCGGGGGGGGAAGTGGCCCCCGGGGACCAAACGAAATTTTTCCTTAGAAGTCTAGTGGGGCTACATGCCCACCAAATTTCATGTTCCCCGGTGCTTCGGTGTCCCTGGTATCGTTGACGAAAAATTCAGTAAGGTGACAAAAAAAAAAAAAAAAAAAAAAACTTTGACAATCCCTATATGACCGGCTAGCTACGCTAGCGGCGGTCATAATAAGTTCCCTCGTTTGACTAAATCATGGCCACGTATACTAATTTGTTCCCTCGTTTTGATTTAACTAAAACAAGGGGACAAATTATTATAACTTAATTGTGAAAGTGTCTCGATCACCAACTGGAGTGCCCTTGATAGCCACCAAAGGGTATTCCACCCCAGACTACTGTCATTCCATCAAGGACTGCGTTACCCATAACTCATTGCCCGGTCTCATCATCCATCATTGTCTACAGCTGTTTCTTATTACCTTGTTTAGCCCAGCCTATATAAACCCTGTTCACTCAGCCATTCATTGTGAAGTCTACACATGATTTATCTGTGCACATCATTCTTTTTTTTTTAAAGTGCATATGCCCACACAATCTTTAATCAAAATAACTTATCCTCCCTCCTGCAGCAACATCTCTTCTCTTCTCTGATGACGATGGCAGGACAACCTGTCACTCACATGACATCACAGCACTAGCAAACCACAATGATCCAACCAATTCTCAATGGACAAAATCAAGTCCCATCCTAAAAAAAATTCTAGTTCAAGAAGCAGATTTACTCAGATATACTTCACAATAGGGAAGAAAAGACTATCACAACTTTTATGCTTTAATGCTGCTGTAATGGATGCCAGCTATCAAAGAGCTGTGTGAGTAAACCTCACTCCCCTGGCCTAAACCTCACTCACACTAGCAACTGACAGTAGAGGCTGCTGTCTTTAGCATCATTTTTAGCGTGTCCACCTCCCACCCCGGTGACGCTGGTTCGAATCCCACTCGGAGCAGTGTGAGTAGGACCACAACAAATGCCACAGTTACACTGCCACAGAACAAATGCAATAAGTTGGAGCATAAGTCCTGGGAGCAAGTCCCCTCAAGCTCTTAGAAACACCCAGTATTTAAATCAATATTGTAAATGTGCTGTTTGTTGTCGTCACCGAAGTTGAAGTAAAATCCCTGGACATAAGTACAGTCCCTAAATCTGCTCTCCCACACATCTGCTGGCAAAAACTCTCTTTAGCCCTATTCGGATGGGATTAACTTTACAAGGGTAGATGGAGTAATGTGATTTTACCACAGGACGTCTGTAATATTAATGGCCAATTCGCACAGGATAAGATATCTCAGTAAAACTAGCAGAAGTGGGAGGAGTAACTCGATTTGCACATCGCCGTCACCCTCCTGCCATCATGTGTATTATGTTGCTTCCTGATATCACGTGCGCAAACAGCCTATATTTATATATATAAAACAGTTATGTCCGGTCGAACCATGTATTAATTAACTTCAGATTGGATTGTGTTGGTAATAGGCACTTACCTAATGCTAAAAGATGTTTCGTGCCTCTAACAAATGCTTTCAATCTTCTTTCTGATCTGAATGGTATGTGGAAAACACTTGAGTTTTGCCACAGACTTGTCCCAGCGTCTAGAACGCAACTGAATGCTTTTTCAAGCGTCTCCATACTTGAAAAACCACGGAAAACTACCTTTAAACTAGTCCCGTCCGAATAGGGCTTTTAACTCACTCTGACAAGCAGATGGGTGTACAGAGGCATTCACATACAGTACAAACGGCGCTCAGCGTAATCTATATTCAGCTGCTGTTTTTAGGAAACCTGTGAACACTCTCTCACAAACACACACACACACACTCAGTGTATCTGTCGCTCCATTGTGAGTATTTTTTCCAGCATCTGCTGTGAAGAACTGGGTCAGCTCTGACAAGACAGACAGCATCAGGATCTTTAGGAAGGGAATGAGACGGAGAGACTGACAAGTGGATAGAGGGATGGCAGGGGAGAGGAGACAAAAGACAAACCCCCCATTCTCTAACCTGTTCTTAATGACGGCCGTATCTAATGAGGAATTACTTTCTCCATTCCGGGCCCTGGGAAAATGTCACTTTGAGGTGTGTAGTGGAGATGGGTGAGGTGTTTTCTGCTTTAAAATGCTCCTCACGCACTCCGGCTGCGGTGTAATGCCTTCAGCTCGGTGAGAATATCCCCATCAACTCCCTTAATGGCCCAGCGGATACACTCCACTGCCTTACACACCTGCAACACACATATCACAACAGCTGCTCTGTGCTTGAGTGCATCTGAGTGTGTGTGTGTGTGTGTGTGTGTGTCTAGGGTGTTAAAACAGGTCCAACTAAGTCTTTACTTCATGCTTGGCAAAATGTGTTTTTTAAGAAAATGAAAACTTGATGTAGCCTAAGAGTCTAGTGACTCACTTGCTGTACAAAGCGTTGCAAACCATGCCGTACAATGCAGAATCAGTCCATATTGAAGGGAACGATAAAATCCATCAATCTTACAGTATACAGATATTTATAATGTTACAAAGATTAGTCTTTCTATTCATCAAAAAATCCTACAAAAATGCTTCATGGTTTCAACATAAATATTAAGAACTGTTTTCAACATTGATAATAATCAGAAATGTTTCTTGAGCAGCAAATCATCATATTAGAATGATTTCTGAAGGATCATGTGACACTGAAGACTGCAGCTTTTCATCACAGGAATAAATTACATTTTAAAATATATTCAAATAGAAAAGTTATTTTAAATTGTAATAATATATCATAATAATAATTTTGTTACTGTATTTTTGATCAAATAAGAGAAAACAAAACAATTACAGACCCCGATAATATATTTAGTTTTGCATACAGTAAGCGTCAATGTCAAAAATGAAAATAAGATAAAAAAGCTAATACTAACTAACTTCGATCAGAAAAATCATTATTTTTAGTTATGTTTGTAATACAGTAGAATATAAAGACAGTTCGTCTCCTTTCAGTCAGTTTCTTGTACATGTACATTTCTCACTGTATTTGTTGGTGTGTTCATTAAAACGTCTAAAATACAAAGCACTTCAAATTTAAACTGTCAGTCTGTTTACTGTGAAATATTAGTGTGCAGTCACAGTTCTCCAGCAGGGCTGTCGCTAGAGGGATGAAAGGGGAGTGAAGATCCTAGGGGCCCCTGGGCCCCCTGTGATTTCAACCAAGGGGGAACCTAAAATATCAGCCTCCAGCCTCCCTGCTCCCTAGTCTTATTATTTGCCTAGGTAGAAAATACATTTATAGAGTATGTGTTTGATGGTGTACAACGTTAAAAATCTTTCTTTTTTTCTTTTTCTTTTTTTTTGTCGTATGACACTAAAACAAAATGAAAGTGAATACATCTCAAATGCATTTTAGCTTTTATAATTCAGTTATGCAGCTCTTTTTATACATTTTACTGCTGTTTACAGTGTTGGCAATTGTCACTTGTACAACCTGCTGTATACACACACACACACACACACACACATATATATATATATATATATATATTAGATAGATAGATAGATAGATAGATAGATAGATAGATAGATACAAATAATCACCATGATTAATTCAGTGATCTAAGACCAATATGAAAGGAGCATATGATCTCCATCATTGTGAGCAACTGTACTAAGGTGCAATCACACCACATTCTTCTCAACATCACTGAAGATGACTCTGTTGATTTGGCTTGTTTTGTAAATCTAGTTCCAGCTCTCTGCAGCTGATTCAGGCTGTTCCAGTTCTGGTTTATGTGAGCGGTGTGCATTGATCGCTCCTGAATTTCCAATAGCTGAATGTTCTCAGTTGCTTTGTGCGTCTTTAATCTGCTCTTTTTGACTGCTAGAGTAGAGCTAGATGTTGGACTTTTGACTACTGATATTCAAAAATATCCATAGAGGTGTTTCTGTGAATGTATCAATTTGAGCTCAGGTCATGTGCCTTTCATCTGAGACAACTGAAACATCCACTCACAAATAACAAATAGACAGATAAAGCACTGCACAGATGTCCTAATGTAACATGATATTGTGTAAACGAACACACATACATTCTCAAATCAGACCTGCATATCACCTCTAAACAACTGTGATTCCCAACAGGGGAACCCAAGGTGATTCCATATAAAAAATAAAAAAAAAGTTGTGTTTTCATGTTTTAAGGGACTTCCCATAGACATAATGATTTGTATACAGTACAAACTGTATATTCTATTCTCATACACTAACCCCACCCCTAAACCTACTCATCACAGACAACTTTCTGCATTTTTACATTTTCAAAAAACATCACTTAGTATGATTTATAAGCTGTTTTCCTCATGGGGACCAAACAATGTCCCCACAAGGACAAGGATTTCGGATACTGCCATCTTTGTGGACACACACACACACACACACACACACACACACACACACACACACACACACACACACACACACACACACACACACATATATATATATATATATGTATACACAGAAACCAACATCTCGGTAGAAGCGGTTATAAAATAATAGATAATCGCCTTACTGATGGGGCTATGGGTGTACAGTACAAAATAATAAAATAAGTTGAGAAATATTGTCCTAAAACAGGCAAATCACAAATATTTAATAAACAAGCACACAAAGGCAGAAGTTCAGAACTGATGCTGGGAAATCTGAGATTCCTGAGGACTTCTTCAGGTGCAGATTCCTTGTGGATCTGGTCACGGCTGATAGACAGAAAATGAAAAGATTCCCTCTTTCACACAGACATACTGTACACGTCAACCCATGCAAAAATTCACTCACATAGCATTCTGTTTACGACGGTTCACAATAATAAATCATATTTAGGGAAATCAAGTGGGAGGTAAAGAGAGAGAGAGAGAGAGAGAGAGAGAGAGAGAGAGAGAGAGAGAGAGAGAGAGAGGGAGAGAGAGAGAGAGAGAGACAGAGAAGGAAAGAGAGGTAACAGGAATTTGTTGTGGAGAATGATGGCAGGAAATGCTATATCCTCTCCCACATAATCACTGAGACACACAGTCCTCCCCGGCCCTGTGTTAATAATTCAGAACTTAAATACCAGTAAAACACTCACACACATGTGGGAGTGAATCGCTTCCTCTGTCCCTGCTCTGGAATAAAGGAAAGGAGCATCTGACAAGGGAAAAGCATTCTTTCCTCAGGGTGCTTTCAGCAGTGCCTATAGAGCTCAATTGTCATTGGCAAAAGAAATCTGCTCGGTCCTTCAAGTGCCCGTCTGGAGTCTCTCACAAACACACTGCATGCCCATTCCAGGCCTCAAGAAGCACAAAAGCCATAAAAGCAGAAAGAAAACAACATCTTTCTATTCTGTTTCCCCATTACATTTGACAGTGTCACCTCGAAGAGCGTATGATGCTCACAGCGATGAAGGCAAATAGACAATGCAAGAATGAGTTATGATCCTTCCCGGAGAAAACCGGCATGGAAGTTGTCTGTACTCCCTGTACTTTGCCAATAATGAACCTGTGGAGCTGCACAATGCCCATTTTGTCTGAAGAGGGCTCAGACTTTTCAATGATTTCTAAATCTGTGAACTGAGATTTGACCATGCCGCTTTGGTAAAGTACAAGCAGAAACTGTCTCTTTTTATAGGGCAGAGGTTCAACTGTTCTGATAGAACCCGGATAGGAACACAAATAATAAAATGCAATTGACAAAATAAAAAACTGTTTGTGGGTCCGGTCAAATTACATTGTCTCTTGGAATTTAAATTTAACTTAATGACAAGAGCAGGTTGCATACTCATCCACGAAAATATGCAAAGTAAAAGACAATACAATACAGACAATATGAAATAGAATCCGTTTGGGTCACTGCATCAAATTTGATTTCAGAACCACTGTTTTTAGGATTTATTGGACACAAATGGGTGCCAGTGCACATAGCAAATGTCTTCAGAATCAGAATGCACATTTATTGGCCACTGATTTGCTCTTATTACTTAATGGTTTTCTCCAAAGGACAAACATAAGCCGAATACAACATCCATTTCAACATAACCTGAGGGTGACATGACCATGGGGCCACCAGAGATGGCACCGGGTGCTCCGTCCACCTTGGCACACCATCTACAGTATGCTGGCAAAGACACACAGCCTAGAGGAGCGAGTCGGGATGTAGACAGACAAGGATGCAGCTCTTTCCATCTGTTCCCAAAGCATCACCAAGCATGAGAGCCACAATAAGAGTAACATCCATTCCAAGAAAACAGACACTATGGATGAAAACGAGCACTGACTGCTCTGCTGCGCTTATGGTCTCTAAGAGAAGTTCTGGGTATTAGATGTAATGCATCTTACCTCCAGACCTGTCCGATCTGCAAGATGTGAATGACGGACTGGAAGAGCCACATGCACACTCTGCAGCATTTCCTCGTGCCGTTCGCAGGCACGGTTCTCCGCCGGTCGCTGTCCTTGGTGCTGAAAACGCATCCGTCCACAGTCGGGGACGCGCTCATCTCCGAGTAATCGTACACGAACCACCTGAAACTTAACACCTGAACCACCGCGGAGGGAACCACCACAAACACTAACGTGAGCCCGAACCACCAATACTCCCGCCTCAAGTAGTAGTCCGCTGCCAGCCACAGGTCGGTGGCTCCGTCGGAGAAGAAGACCAGGAGGGCGCACAGCACCCAGCAGCAGTCCAGCAGCGAGAAGCGCTTCTCGGCGTGAGGGTGCAGAGGAGCCGCGCTCTGCTCAGGGCCAAGCAGACACCGTGAAGCGCTCTCACACACGGCTGCTCCATCCGATTTAGCGGCCATGTTTGTTGTAGAAAGAGAGTGGGCAAAGGAAAGCGAAGTACAATGAGAGGGGAGGGGGATGTGGTGTGTGTGCTGGAGAGTGTGAGCGAAAGCTCATGGGAGAGTTGGGAGAGAGGGAGAGAAAGAGCGAGAGCAGAGAGAGAGAGAGAGAGAGAGAGAGAGGAGGGGGAGAGGAGGGGAGGGGAGGTGAGGAGAGGAGGGAGGAGAGGAGGGGGGGCGGGGGGCTACGGACAGACCTCGGGGATATTATATAATAATTGGTTATTGCTGGGATACAATCAGCCTTGTTTCACAAACATTTCGTTGGAATGACTACAAAGATATGCAGCGTCTTGTGAAACGTTTTTTTATTATAAACGACCAAAAGCTGTGAAAATGCAGATTATAAGTGAAATGAAAATGAATGACAGCTTGATCCAACCATATTTTACCTAAACTTAGTGAATAATTGCACTTTAACGCTAAAATGTTAAATTTTTTCATTTTTAATTTTATTTTATCTGACATTCCAGGATTTCCTTAATCTTACTTAATAAAAAAGAAGAATAAAAAAAAAAAAAAAAAAAAAAATCTAGTCTAATACTGCACAATGGGAAATATTATGTGAAGATTTATATTTAGTAATAAGACAGTAAATAGAAAGTAATTTAAAGGGATAGTTCACCAAAAAATGAAAATTCTGTCATCATTTACTCACCCTCATGTTGTTCCAAACCTGTATGAGTTTATTATCTGAATGAGATATTTTGCAGAATGGTGGTGACCAGACACCTGACGACACACATTGACTTCCATAGTAGTTTACCAACATTCTTTGAAATATCTTCTTTTGTGTCCAACAGAAGAAAGATACTCATACAGGTTTGGAACAACACAAGGGTAAGTAAATGATGACAGAATTTTCATTTTTGGGTGAACTATCCCTTAAAGGGGCTATTAGGATTCAGAAAACCTTATTATATACATATGACTATGTGAGACTATTTGAATTAATGCTATTTCTTTGCAGTATAAGAAATGCAGCTAAATTGTATCCTGTTTATAATTTTTTGACCCACTTATGCATTCTAGGGGGAAAAGTTAACTACTTTAGGGTAAAACATTTTTATTTTGGTTTTTAATAAATCTCTACAGTCATAATTAAAAAGTGCAGTTTTAATAATTGCTCTTGAAATTACTGATGAATAATTCATTAATTTGACAGAGCTGTTCATTTGTGACGTCATTTGTAGGCCAACCTGGAAGGCTAATTCTCCATGGGTGCCCTCGAAGAAACAAAAAGATATTAAATTTTTACAAGCATGCACGCTCTTTAAATAATTCTTATAATATTGTTCATACCTTCCCCTATCAGTTGCAATTGTATTGGTTAGATAGATAGATAGATAGATAGATAGATCACCCATTAATCCCCATGATATCCAGAGAGGTGTAGCTGGACGTCATTTAGATCTGCGGTGAGCACCAGTTGGTTAAAACTAGCCAATCCATCGCAGCTTATTTAACACATTGTATATTTCCCATGTGCTCTCAGGTCCATAAATGGAGAATGATAGCACTCGTGCTTTTGTGGTGAATGATTGTAAATGGTTTATTGATTAGTGGGGAGGACGCACAAACTCTCGCTCTATCTGCATGTTACCACCCCCCTCTATAGAAAATCTAATGTACCATCCCTAATGCTCAAGCAATTTTGGTGGATTTTGACTCACACTTGGTCATATTAAATTTGACAATTTCCATATATCGACTGACACGACAGTCATGGTGACCAGAACGTCTTTTGGACAATACCCTAATCAAAGTCTTCTGGAAGACATAGCTTCATATGATAGCTTAGTCTGAGGAAAAGATCCAGGGTTGCCAAATCTGTGTGCCAAATAAACAAAATCCCTTGGTGGGGGTTTATTTGAAAATTAAAACGGTGGGGGATTATTTACAGTTTTAGGATCTTGTTCTGATCAACCTGCAACAACATTTTAAAAGTAAACCAATTACGCAGGAAAACCACAGACATGGCATCCCTGGGAGAATCATAAAACTTTAAACAATAAGAATAAGAAGAATAAATTGTGCACAAATTTGCAAAATAAAGAATGAAATTTGAGAGCAGCAATGTAAAGAGTTCCAGTGAATACTAACTAAAATTCAACCCTTTCCTCAATGTCATGGGGCTTCAGAAGACTTGAAGTCATATTACAACATATATTGTGACATTATTGTGCGTTTATTATCATGTTATGGAAAAGAGCTGTGCAAAGATTCTTCAAAAATTCTCCTTTTGTGTTTCACAGATAAAATGAAAACATAAATTTTGAACAACATGGTTATCTATCTTTTTGGTTTTTGGATAACTATCTCTTTAAATGGCTATTAAAACAAAATGTCCACACAGAGATTTACAAAAGAGAAAGGATAGGCCTATGATTTTTGAATTGGTGAAAAATCAATTCAAATGGATTTTTTTTTTATTCAACTTAAAAAACCCTTATCTGACAGAACGGAAGTCCAGAAGCATCACTCGTGGACCGTAAGAAATGAGCAGCAGACCTAATTACACTTATTCCATTAAGTCAATTAGCATTCTAGCTTGCTTTGGGATTCGTACTGGCAGAGTTGCAGGGTAGGCTCTTTAACTTCCAACAGAGATAAATAACGCTTAGCATTACTGTACAATCAGATATACGGCATCCGCTTTGACACAGACCAGACTCTGACCCTAGTAGTACAGTCAGAAGGATGCAGTGAAATCAAAGACAGGTTCACAAAAGCTGTGTAAAATTTCAGTCTCCTTTGATACTATTGTCCAGTAAATGATAGCTTACCGCTTTTTGTTCAGAAGACATCATTGTCCTTTTCTGTGTCAGTTAAAGCTTTATGAGTGACTTGACTGCGTCTCTTGTAGCAGATATGCACCAACATCTGTATGAATAATGGGCAGAGTACTTGAGTACATGAGCATTTATCAAAGTTTTCTTTTCAGTGTGTCAGTGCTTTCCTATGCTGCTGTTTCCATTGCCAGCAGTTGTGTGATGAATGCTGTGAGACTTATTGCTGTGTGAAGAACCTGCTGTGAGAAGCATCACATTTGCACCTTCCTTTCATCTGCTTTTTTTTTTTTACCCCTCTGGCATAAACATATGACCACTGAATCGGACTATATTGGTTCTTGTGTCAGCGGAATTTCAAATTCATCTCCTCAGCTCTTTCCATCACTGTATCGTGGGGTCTCATCATGCTGATGTTCAGAAGTGAAGGCAATGATTGTTATGCTCCGCTATGTGTGTGTGCGTCCTATTAAATCAAATTCACTCATAGAATATGTCACTAGCAAACTTTTGTTCTGCAGTACCAAAGCATTACTATGGTACTGGATTCAAAAGTCAAGCCATATTCAAATCATCTAGAGGATTTCATTACTAAAATGCATATTTTCATCAGGTCATCGGGTCACTGGAAATATAAGTCTTCTTAAGCCAAGCAATAGTGTGTGTGGAATTTAAAATCTTCCTCCACTATAACTTTAAAATCTCATTCATACTATTTCAGACATTTAAAGCATTACAATGTTGTCAATGTCAAATGCCATGTTTTGTGAACAACTACAAAATGCAAAGTTTAAATGCATCTTCTTGAATGAGATTTTAGAGTGACTTACAGTAAAGGCATACAGACTGACAAACCATAATTTTTTTTTTTTTTAAACGATACAAAAAATACAAGAAATACAAATGACATCCCCTCTGCTGACCCTACTAACCAATTACCTAAATGCAAGTTTAACTCTCACAACATGTGCTAGGCTTTTTTCATTAGTCTCACTAGTTATTTTTAATAGATACAAATATAGTTGACAGCACAGACAAAAAGCTATACAGAATCTTACAGATGTTGCAAGCATTATAGGATGTCAAAACATGGGGGGAATGGCTACTTCACTCACAAGTGGAGAGTGAGTGAGTAAGTAGATAGTAGTAAACATAGGATGGCATTTAGCTGGAAACACTGATATGTTCAAGATGTCCATGTCACGAGTGCACCGGTCCTCCTTCCCTCACACACACTCTGGACTCCATTTCCCAGCATCCATCCTGGTTCTCACCTGCACTCAGTCAGCCATCACCCACACCTGCCACTGATTATCACCTCAAGACACACACACAAGCACTGTCTCGTCACTCACTACTGTGTGTATGGACTTACCTGACTGCTTTACCTGCCTCGATCCTTGTCTTTCTCTGAGCTACAAGCTCTATCCTTAAACCTCCAAAGGACAAAGAGACTTTCATTGAAAGTGGTGACTCAGTGACTTTCTCTGCTACAGTTTACTTAAGTGATTCATTCCTTGTTTACACGATATAATAAAGAATAGGGTTGTGAGAAGAAGAAAAAATTGATGCATCGATTTATCGCGATTCTCTCTCTAATGCCCAGCCAACATGTTATATTTGGGGCCCATATGGGTATGAAATGGGCTGAAAAAAGGGCCCCATTGGATTGTCCGCGGGTTCCATAATGGCCCCATGTTAATTGCGCAGATGGATTTCATGTAGGATTGCACTTGGTGGGACCCAAGTGGGCAACATGCACAAGACCCATCTCGGTCCCAGCTTATTCTGGGGTGCGTTTCCCAAAAGCATGGCCAACTATGGTCGAAAAATCTGTCGTTATCAGCGTAGTTCAACAAGTCGGTGTTTCACGAAACCATAGTTCCAATGAACATTCTCAAACAGCATCGTAAAGTTGTGTGGTTGGTTGGAAGCATAGTTTCTTGTTTGAATGACATGTGGACTCAATAAATCATTATCTTGAGCCAAATAAGCAAGCTAACATTCAGTACAATCTATATATTTTATTTAGAATATAGCCTGCAAATGGCATTTACGTCTTTTAGTTTTTCAAGAGATTTAAAGCCCGTGCGCATGTGCGAACGCGCTAAGTAGCCTACGTGAACGAGCTATGATTGAATCTAGAAATAAAGCAAAATAACTGAGAAAAATGAGAAATGGTTCCCAGATGCCATGTCTGTAATTTAAAGCAAAACTAGCCTTAATTCGATCGGACTATATTGGTTCTTGTGTCAGCGGAATTTCAAATTCATCTCCTCAGCTCTTTCCATCACTGTGGGGTCTCATCATGCTGATGTTCGGAAGTGAAGGCAATGATTGTAATGCTCCGCTATGTGTATGTGCGTCCTATTAAATCACATAACGTTCAGAAAGGTTGAAGTGAATTACAAGGACATTCACGGGATTCATTGCACATCATGCACTGCATCATATGCGGGCTTCATGCACTTGATGTTACGCTTTGAGTGTGCGGTCTCGCCCGACAGTTTTCCTTACAAATGCTCTATGAAGGCATAATTTATGTCATTTATAATGCAGTGGGCTCATATATTAAAAATATGAAACTTACTGACAAAATGCTGCTTTCAGTTTCAAATGCTCATGTGCGCTTTGTGAAGAATGCTTGCGCATGCGACTCCTTGTAAGTGATTAAACTTAGCCTACTTGCATCTCCAAATGGTTTTATGCTGCGAAATTAATGTAAACAACAGTAGTAAAGCTGAGGAAGAGAAAAATCACTCACAGCTCTTGAATGGAAAAAGTTCAGATACTCTTAAATACTGAAAGCACTGTTTGTTTATTGCTTGTAATGTTTTTTTGTTCCTCTTTATTATTTACGACTTGCTATCATGTTTTGAAGCTAAGTTTCTATGTTCAAAAATCCTAACATACAATTGTTACATTTTTTTTTCATTTGTTTTTATTTAAAAAAAATAGCCTACTTATAATTACATATGTAATTAAATAAAAAAAGATTGAAAACATTTCGGTAAATTAATAATAAAAAAAATATTTTTGAAAATCATGACTCCCAGAATCGGATTCGGATTGTGAGGTGCCTACAGATTCCCACCCCTAAATAACCAGTATTTGTGAATCTGCGTCTCCTCCTCTGTAGTGACAGTTATACACTGAAGAGTCAGCACATCTGTCATCATGTCCCAGGTACGTTTAAGTTATGGTCTCACTGATCCACACAGCACTGTGAATTAACGATTTTGTGCCAATTTTTTTCCTATATACAATGTATTCCAACATATAAAGTCCAAGCTCTCTTAGTGGCTGTTTGTCGTGATATGCCCAAACTAATTACTCTACTGCTTGAAGGCATGTGACGTTACGCAAGTCTCGTGTTTGAAATGCTCAGTTTGTTAGTGTCAGCGGCAGGAATCTCGTGCAGGCTGTCAGCTGCCATGCCCGCGCTCTCCGTTTGTCTGGTCCTCTCACCCCAGTAAGACGACTGCCAAGCCACTGCTGCCACACCGATCTGGTGATCTGCCATAACAGGCTTACGTTGGGGGTAGATGGAAGAAAAGCCACGAAGCGACTGAAGTCAGCTCTGAGAATCCGATAGAGGAATTAAGACACAAAGAAAACAGAAGTTTGGAAGTGTAAAGAAAACCTCTGTGTTTAGGAAAGTGACTTTGGAGGTGTAGCTTGCCAAGCAACACATTATTTAAAGCATTTTAAGATACTGTTTTGAAAAAGTATTTAGCTAGCTACTAACAATGACTTTTAATGGTGTTAGGGTTAGCTGATGCACTTATATCAAAGCTGCATTCCGTAACTTTTTTGGGTTAAAATTATCCAAAATATTTTTTTTTAGCAAGTAGTCTACATAACCAGCCAGTGTTCAGTGTTCAAATCACTTTGCATTATTTCAAAACGGTAAGCTCGTAATGTTTTTTATTCCAGTGGTACTGGTGGATTTCCGCGGGAAATTCGAGCATGTCTTTGCGTCATTATGTCACATCTGTACACATAAAGAAGGTGTCTCGGCTAGTAGGCTATATTGCGTGTGAGGATGTTGGAGGTGGAGATTTGTAGCCTTATCTCACAGCACTTGATATAATTAAACTTTTGATATAATTAAATTTGATGGCGGATTCAGAAAGGTTCGGACGACAATCACCAGTTACAACGGTGAACATTTTTATGTTGGTCATACTTCCAAAAAGTAGAATCTGTGATTCCGAATGACAGTATCCACACCAGCGCGGTGACTGACAGCCACACATTCTCCTCAAAACATTGGATTCATCTGTGCTGTGCTGTGCACGTAAAGTTGATAATTCCGCGAATAACTGCTGTCGGTACACGATCCGTTCCACCTGCACGATCCGTACACGCATGCGCGTAATTACGTAGTTGAAAACGTCACGGTTTTCCTACACTATCGGAACCACGCATGCGATGGCACAACTTGCGGCATTTTTGTGTAACGTTGTATTGTGTTTAACATTTCACAGCGGGTCTATTTTGATGCTTTTAAATGTAGCTTACGCTATGCATTACGATGTGTTTACGTGGTTGCCAATCCAAAAATAATAAAGGAGTTGTGAGTTGTTACATTAACATACATGATCAGTTTCCTCCATAGGCTACTCTCCTTTGCGATTCACTGCTGTATGATATTAGGCTTAACTTGCCGTGTTTTGGTCTGAGGTCAGTAGTATTGTCAAAGACGGTTTGTGTCGTTTTTTTTATTATTATTAAAAGCTGCTAATATTAGTTAACTTTTAAGTTGAGTAATTTTCTATTAGTATGGTATGGGTCTATATAGGCTAATATATCTATATAATCTAAATGAGGAAAATGATCCCTTCAATGTTGTTTACAGAAGACAATAAGGAACATAATATGCATTTCTTTTTTTAAAATAATATGCATTTCTGCCTAGACAATCTGCAGAAAGAACTACGTGGAACAGATCGTGCAGTGTCGTAAATCGTTGCAAAACAGAATTATCATTTGCGCATGTGCGTTTTCTACTGCGTCTACTACGCATGCGTGAAACGGATCGTGCAGGTAGAACGGATCGTGTACCGACAACTGCAATTGCAGATTTCGAACAGAGATGGTGACAAAGAGGAAAAACTACAGACTGCAGCTTTAAATAATATTAATTAGTTCTAATAAAAAAGATTGGCACATTAAGTACATCTGTTAAAAGATTTTTATAGCATTCATGGAAACTATTTAAAGTCGGCACGAGACGGAAGTCAGTTTTATCTCGAGTCTTTAGGCTTGTTTGAGATGTGAACGGCTGCAGTGAGGGGAGGAGTGAAAAAAGTGCAGGGAATACGGACAGTTCTCTCTTCTCGCAGTAGATCAGACACCTACGAGATTCAAAGACGGATATGTAATTTAAGTCCTGTTGCTTTCATATGAAAATGAATATAATGAGCAAAACACCCAAAGTACTTGTTATTTAATTCCTTTCCAAAGACGTGTTTATCAATCATTTTACTTTAAAGGTACAATATGTAAGATTTTTGTAATAAAATTTTCAAAAATCACTTGCACAGTGTGATATATTTCTTGCAGTTGTGTACTTATATGTGTACAATATCCCAAAAGTTCCCAAAGATTTGTAATTTTAAAGAAATTCCAATTTTAAATAATGGCTCATCCCTTGTCATTGTCGCCTGTCAGTGACGTAATATCCGTGCTATCCCTGGTTTCCGCTTGTACTGCCATAGTAACCATGGCGACAGACGTGGACAACAGCGTTACGTCTAGCGGCACACTCACGCTGTTGTTGTTTCGTTCAAACATTATGGACCATGGCAAGCAGACTTTGGGACAAAAGGAGAAATAAAACGAGGATCAATATCGACACTTGGACACATTTCTAACCGGCATGCATCTCACGGTGATCACCAGTGATTGGTTCTGTGCAGATTTTGCTCATCTCAAACAAGCCTACTGTTCCCTAATAATTGTGAAGTATATCCAAGTTAAATTCTTCTATTACAAGAAAAAATGCTGGGCGGGACTTGATTTTGCAAAACAGGAATTGATTGGATGGTTGTGGTTTGCTATTGCTGTGATGTCATGTGAGTGACAGGTTGTCCCGCCCTTGCGCCAATAAACACATCATCAGAGAAGAGAAGAGATTAGGGGAAGGGAAGTTATTTTGATTACAGATTACGAGGGCATGTATATATATATATATATACTGTATATATAATGTGCACGATCATGGATAAATCATTTAGAATAAATACTGCAATATTTTATAAGATATAAGAACTGTATATATTGATTTCATAGTTATTTTAAGAGGAACGTACTCGGTTACTAACGTAACCTCGGTTCTCTCTAGAAGAGGGAACGAGTACTGCGTAAGATATCTTACGCTAGGGGAAAATCCTTTTCCGCGAGATATTGAAGCCAAAAATTATCCTTAATTTTGTAATAATGCAAAACGCGTTGCAGCAGCAATGCAGACATAGGCGAGACAGCTCACGCGCCTATTAGCTGCTCTGCGGCAACTGCAGCAGCCTATCGAGCGAGGCCTGGCGTGACGTCAGACCCAATCAGGGCACTTCGCGCCCGCTGCGTCACGTCCCGCCGAAATGGGCGTGGTCTAGGCCTATAAATATCGCTCGCAGGCAGCTATTATCTGGTTTTTCATCATCGAAGCAACCAGAGCGTGTGCATGCACGGCAAGATACGCAGTACTCGTTCCCTCTTCTAGAGAGAACCGAGGTTACGTTAGTAACCGAGTACGTTCTCTTACGAGAGGTCTCTCGTACTGCGTAAGATATCTTACGCTAGGGGACCCAATGTAAAACGCCGTGCATGCTGAGATCTGACACCAAAGACCCAAGGGCGAAAACCCGGGGTACATATAGTGCACAATCACTCAGGGAACTCACAGGGAGTCCGGGAAGAGGGAGGGGTGCAGCCTCACTTTTCCACATATAGTAGCGTCGATGGGACGCGAATTTCATCATACAGACAGGGCGGGGTACGGCCTGAACTGATGGGGAAAATGTGGGTCTTACACAGTTTGCCCAGCTTTATACTGTCGAACATTGAGCTGTGCTCAGCAGACGCAGCATTCTGAGCTGATCGCATCAGGTCAGATAATACTGGTAAATTTAGACCGACAGCAGCCTGGCCTGCAGGGCGGGAACCTCTAGGTTATAAAACCTTATAAATGTAGACGGGGAGGCCCAGCCTGCCGCCATACAAATATCTTGCAAGGCAATCCCACTTGACCAGGCCCACGAAGAGGCCATGCCTCTCGTGGAGTGCGCTCTGACACCCAATGGGCACTGCATGCCCTTGGAGGCGTATGCCAGCGCTATAGCATCAACTATCCATCTGGATAGGCTCTGTTTCGACGCGGCTAGTCCCTTAGAACGTCCGCTAAACGAAACAAAAAGCTGCTCCGTCTGTCTGAAAAACAGACGAGCGAGACACATAAGCTCGTAATGCCCTGACTGGGCAAAAGGAGGCTCGCGTCTCTTTCCTCATCAGGGACCGGTAGGGCTGACAGGGAGATAACCTGCGCCCTAAACGGTGTGTTGAGGGATTTTGGAACATAACCGTGCTTAGGTTTGAGTATAACTTTTGAGTCATTGGGCCCAAACTCCATGCACGCCGCGCTCACAGAGAGCGCGTGCAGATCCCCTATGCGCTTCACTGAAGCGAGAGCCAGCAAAAACACCGTCTTGAAAGACAGGTGTTTCAAATCGATTGACTGTAAAGGCTCAAATGGCGCACCTTTCATGGCTTCCAGAACCGTAGAAAGGTTACTGGAATACGGGGACTGAGGGAGGTCTGGGAGGATTCAGTCTCTTAGCTCCTCTAAGGAAGCGGATGACTAAATCGTTCCTTCCTATTGTCTGACCAAGCGTTGTTTCTGAGAACGCTGCTATAGCCACCACATAAACTTTGAGCGTGGAGGGGGCCCTGCCCCCATCCAACAGCTCTTGTAGGAAGGAAAGCACCTCCGTCACACCACAGTTTGTGGGTGACACACCACGGGCTGTGCACCAGCCCGAAAACACCGACCATTTCAAAGAATAGAGTCGTCTTGTAGACGGAGCTCTAGCCTGCGTGATCGTGTTTAATACTCCTTTAGGGAGTCCAACATGTACCCGTTGATGGCCCAGACATGAAGGGACCATAGTTCCGGGTGAGGATGCCAGATCGAGCCGCGGGCCTGTGAGAGGAGATCTCTCCCCATTGGTACTGGCCACGGGGCAGTACTTGCTAACTGCATCACGACTGGGAACCAAGGTTGGTTTTTTCCAGAACGGTGCTACCAGCAGTACTGAGCATCCTTCTTCCCTGATCCGTTCCATCACCTGAGGCAGGAGAGAGACGGAGGGAAAAGCATAGAGCGGGCGGCGGGGCCACACATGGGCCAGCGCGCTCCTGCTCTTGGAGAAAAATTCTTGACAGTGAGCGTTTTCTTGAGACGCAAACAGGTCCACTTCCGCTCTGCCAAATTTCTTCCACAGCAGATGGACTGTCTGTGGGTGTAGAGACCACTCGCCTGCCGGAACATTGTTCCTGGACAGTCTGTCCGGTCCTATATTCAAGATCCCTGGCACGTGCGCTGCTCTGAGCGAGCGCAGGTTGCACTGAGCCCATACCAGGAGGCGTTCTGCCAGCCTGTACAGTTTCTCGGATCTGATGCCGCCCTGGCAATTTATGTAGGACACCACAGACATGTTGTCCGAACGGACCAAGACGTGGTGACCTTTTATTTGGGGACAAAAACGCGTCAGCGCGTTGTCTACTGCCAGCATTTCGAGGCAGTTTATGTGCAGGAGCTTCTCCCGTTCTGACCACTGGCCGAAGAACGGTCTGCCCTCGAGCAGCGCTCCCCATCCCGAGGTGGACGCGTCCGTGGACACCACTTTCACCCTCGAGGAAATCCCCAGGCTTACACCTGATTGGTACCAGTCGTTCGCTTTCCAGGGTTTCAGAGCTGTAACGCACTTCTGATTGACCCTGAGGCGAAGCAAACCGGGTGCCCACGCTTCGCGTGGGACTCGCGCTTTCAGCCAAAACTGCAGCGGGCGCA
Organism: Leuciscus leuciscus; assembly: GCF_965113295.1. NCBI lineage: Eukaryota > Metazoa > Chordata > Actinopteri > Cypriniformes > Leuciscidae > Leuciscus > Leuciscus leuciscus. The sequence continues at coordinate 21,902,960 of NC_138742.1, read as the reverse complement.
TGCGGAGCAGACCCCGCTGGAGCACTGACGATGCTGAGGCCATGAGACCTAGCATCTTCTGAAATCTCTTGAGCGGGACAGACGCGCCGCAGCGAAAAGAGTTCGCTGTGGGTCGAATGTCTACCGCGCGCTGTTGTGATAGTCGCGCTATCATGGATAGTGAGTCCAGTTCTGTGCCCAGGAAAGATATTTTCTGACTGGGTGACAGGGAGCTCTTCGCCCAATTGACACTCAGACCCAAATCCTCGAGGTGATCGAGTAAAATGGTCGTGTGTTCTATGAGCACTGCGCGAGATTGCGCTAGAATCAGCCAATCGTCCAAATAGTTCAGCACTCGCATGTCTCTCATTCTGAGGGGTGCAAGCGCCGCATCCATGCACTTCGTAAATGTACGGGGTGCTAGGGACAAACCGAACGGCAGGACTGTGTACTGATATGCCTGGCCCTCGAAGGCGGATCTCAAATATCGCCTGTGACGTGACGCTATCTGTATTTGAAAATACGCGTCTTTCAGATCTATTGACACAAACCAATCTCCTTGGCGAATCTGCACAAGGATTTGCCTGGTCGTGAGCATCCTGAACTGTCGCTTCACAAGCACTTTGTTCAGTTGCCTTAGATCTAGTATGGGTCTGAGACCCCCGTCTTTTTTCGGTACCAGGAAGTATCTGCTGTATAGCCCTCCTTCGCTCTGAACTTGAGAGAGAGGCTCTATGGCCCCTTTGCTCAATAGTTTCGTCACTTCGGCTCGAAGTAGATGTGCTACTTCTGTTTTTACCGTGGTCTCGACGCGCGCCACATAGCGGCGAGGGCGTCGGCGAAACTGCAGCGAATAGCCTCTTTCTATAATGTTCAGCACCCACTTCGAAACCCCGGGTAGCTTTGCCCATGCGTCTGCATGGATCGCTAGGGGTTGAATACGAAGCGCGCTCCGCTCGCTCAGCGATGGAGAAGCTTCGGTGTGCTGTAACACAAGCGTGGCGCTCGTGACATTTGAGGCATGGGGCGCGCTGATGACAGCGGGCAGATTGCCTGCGCTCGACTCCTCTGTGGTGGTTAACCGCGAGGGGGAGGGCTGGGCGGTTCCCGTGGGAACTGTCATGTCTATGTGTGGATGTGGGCGCGGGACAGCGGGCACATTTATCATACCGAAAGCATCGTTCGCTTGCGTGAAGCGAGTGCACGTTGGTTTCGTTTTTACAGAAACCGTGAGACATGCATAACGTGGTGTTAGTGGGCACATTCACCATGTTTGAAGCGCAATCGGTCTGAGTCGATTCATGTGCGCGAGCCCTGTGTGACGGGCTGTGCTTGTGTGTAGAGATGGGCACTGGGCAGTGGGCATTCTTCTTACACATAAAGCACCATCGGCCGTGGCCGGGACACCAGAAAAATTCACACTTATGGGATTTATCTGGGTAGCCGTAAAAACGGCGTTTGTGTGCAGGCAAGCGGGTGACAGAACCGACTTGTTTACTGCAGGATACACTGGAACAGTCACATTTACTGGAACTGAACGAGCGAGAAGTTGCCATAGAAACAGAGAGCGTCAACATGCTGGCGTTTATTGCAGGCCTGCGTGCATTACAACAGGCTTGTTCACTGCAATATTGACATTTCCAGTCGCCTGAATTCCAGAGGGGAATGGGAAATGTATAGGAAAAAGGAGGTTGGTCCGTCCGCAGCGGGACCAGAAAAACTCCCTTTTTTCCTTACGCCAGTGACGCACGGAACACCATAGAAAAGGTGTTTGGGTGCAGGCGAGCGGGTTGTACAACGCGCTCGTTGGCTGCAAAATACACATCTGCAGTCGCCTTTTCAGGGAACTGACAGAGCGAGCATTGACGGCATAAGAGAGCGTCAACGTGCTGGCGTTTGTTTGCAGGCATGCGTGCATTACAACAGGCTTGCTCACTGCAATACTGACATTTCCAGTCGCCCGAACTTCAGAGGGGAATGAGAAATGTACGAGAAAGAGGAGGTCGGTCCGTCCGCGGGGGGACCAGAAAACGCTCTTTTCTCCTTTCGCCAGTGACGCACGGAAACCATAGAAACGGTGTTTGGGTGCAGGCGAGCGGGTTGTGCAACGCGCTCGTTGGCTGCAAAATGCACGTCTGCAGTCGCTTTTCAGGGAACTGACAGAGCGAAGCATTGGCGGCATAATATTAACTGCCGCTAGACCGGGATTCGAACTCCGGTCTCTCGTGAGAAAAACCAATGATTCCGCCACTGAGCCACAGGGGGGGAACGCAAAGGTTTTCGGATGCACGAGCATATAAGAGCGTCACATGCTTTCTTCGGCGTATGCTTGCAGGCGCGCTTGTATTAAAACAGGCTCGCCTGCTGCAATATTGATATTTCCAGTCGCATGGTCAGGGAACTGGGAATATGTATGAGAAATTGAAGGTCAGTCCATCCTCGGAGGAGCAGTCTCGGAGAAGGATGCCAGGTGAGTCCTCAGAGTCACCATAGGCAGAGCGAGTGCGAGAGCTGCGTGATCAGGAAAAGGGGCGTCTTGAAAAAGACGCCCAGCTCTTTTAGTGCAATGGGAGTGTGTGTCGCGGCGGCGAGCACACACACATACATAAACACAGTAGCAGAGAAAGGATATAATGCCGGAAAGCGCAGCAGGAAGGCAAGGAAGGCGGCGCGGCCAGCGACTTCAGTGACTCGTCCCGCTGAAGGTGCTCTCTTTCAGACGGCGCGGCTTCTTATCCAGCTCCAGCGATGCGTGTGCTTCGCTTGAAGGATGAAAAATCAGATAATAGCTGCCTGCGAGCGATATTTATAGGCCTAGACCACGCCCATTTCGGCGGGACGTGACGCAGCGGGCGCGAAGTGCCCTGATTGGGTCTGACGTCACGCCAGGCCTCGCTCGATAGGCTGCTGCAGTTGCCGCAGAGCAGCCAATAGGCGCGCGAGCTGTCCCGCCTATGTCTGCATTGCTGCTGCAACGCGTTTTGCATTATTACAAAATTAAGGATAATTTTTGGCTTCAATATCTCGCGGAAAAGGATTTTCCCCTAGCGTAAGATATCTTACGCAGTACGAGAGACCTCTCGTAAGAGAACATATCTTTTCAACTAATATATAACTTGCAGATTACAGAATATCAATATCACAACATTTAAAAAGCTCAAGCATTAAAGTGGCAGATGATATAGCAGCACGAGCTTATAATTAACAGATTGTTGTCATCTGTCGGTGTGCATGCTAAATAGTTTATAGCTATCTTTAAAGGTATCGTTCTTGGTGTGAACGGGCCTTTAGTCATGTTTCACATTGGACATGAGTCAACTTATACTTACACTTATACGACTTCGCTTTATCGTTTACATAGTTGGAACTCGTAAATATGATATTTCTGACTCCACTTGAAGGTCGCAAGAAACTCAACGATATTCAGAGATTTAATGACTTCCAGTGTAAACGCAGCATTGGCTGTCAACATGAACCATAGGTCATTTCAGCTCTCTTGATGAGCTTTTAAAATCACACGTCACTCAGTCCTAGCTTACCTAAAGAGATAAAATAGAACACACAACACAGATATTGGCATACCAAACATATTACCATATTTCCTTTTCTTTTTACCAGCACCAATAATAAGTTGAACAATAATAATATTGACTCTTGCCTTAGCAAGCACCACAAATAAGAATGTTTAATTAGCTCCACAAATTATTACATTTTAAACAAATGTTGTTTATTTGTTTTACTTATTATACCATCACATGGACACAGCAATGTAATGTGTGACCCTCCTTCTGAGTAAATAAATGGGAGATGTGTAATTTATAAGTATTGATCTATGGTGCAGAATTATATGTTGTTGTATCAAACAGCCTTAACAATGTATTAACTCCAAATGAGTCACATCTGTTCAGCAATCATAAGTATATCAGCTTGTTGGTACCACATCTATTTTCTCAATCAAATGTGTTCTTAACCCTTTAGCTGTGTTGCTAGTTGGCAAGCTCTGGAAAGAATGATTCACACTTTCTGATTAACAGACCCAAAGTTGAGTCACATTTTGTATGATCTTTAATGATTATATCATCAATGGCAATTGGCCACATCACAACCCTTTAGCTTCAATTTCAGTCTGTTCCACACACAAAACTATGGCTTCAGAAGACTTGATATACAGTACATGAGCTAAATGGACTATTTTATATGATTTTTTTATTGTATTTTTTCCTTCACTTTCTTTCAGATACATTTCAGCTTTTGTGCGCCACAATCACACAACACAAGTGTGTAATAACATGAGGGTTCAACCCAGAGGTCGCGTTAGACTTCCACATTGTCCGTCATTTTAACAGGATCATAAAAATTCCTCATAATCTGTAATTACCAGTCATTTTAATTTTCATATTATAATGATAATAAGCCATTTTATAGGCTCTGTTTTTGCTCACATTTAGATTTGTATTCACAAACTTACAGGACAAGCATATAGACTAGATTATGCATTTATTTATTTATGAAGAGAAAGTTGAACAGAGACTGTGGGTCAGCTTTTCAGGTTTCATCATGAATGTTTGTCCCAATAAGCTTTGTGCTTTGTTACTTTTGATATGAAACAAAGTCTCAGCTTTTAATGATGTCCATTATATGTCCAAAACTCAAACAATAAATGCTGTTTTGGCACTCTTTAATGTGGGACGAGAGATCCAGTGCCTCAGTTCAAGCGAAGCACAGCGCGCCACAATCAATTCCTTCCTCTTTTCCTACCTTACGCTACAGAGCGAAATAAACATGAATGTACACCAGAAAATATGTTGAAAGATACGGTCCAACTTACCGAAATTCATATCTTGTATCTCATGTAATCGCTCAATCAGTGTTTCAACAGCAGAAAGAAAACACAAACTCAATCAATAAAACAGCTTGTAAACAATGTCATGTATACTTGGCTACTCAGAATTGCCATTTATTCGTTGAGTTGACCATAAACTTGATAGTCAGCAAGAGCGCACTTGCCACCAAGTGGTCAGGGGTGAGAATTACAGTTACAAATTACAATTGACCTCAGTGAATCTGTCGAAATGAAAGATGGCTTTCGGATTTTTCCATCACTGATAAATTACGTCAATGACATGAACACTTTTTTAAAAGTCGGAATCTAGTAATTACGGTAATTCCGACATAGCGTGAACACACCTTTACAAAACCACTTTGAGTTCTAACAAAAACCATGAATAAGTTGTTTACATTCATTATTATTGTAATGTTATGCGCTTTGAGACATGAGGTAATTTTTTAAGAGTTGCGTTCCACCCTCCACCAAGGCCATCTCTCAAAGCACTTTGCAGACTCTGCTCTGGCTTGCTATTGCTATAGCCTTTACTGCACACTGCACTTTAAGAGTGATAGATTAAATGTTTTTGGCTATACATATTTTGAGTTGTCAGAGCTCACTACTCTAATTATATTATGACTCTTTTCTTTTCACATTGTAGATTTCCATTTACATCAAAATAACGCTACACATCAGGCATAGGTTTATATGAAGTACCTGTATGTTTCTATTGGGAGAGAGGGAGGCTCATAATTCCTAGAAGAAAAGAGAAGGAGATTAATGCGAGAGGGTGATGAAGAATAAAGCAGAATGACTAATTGTAATGGACAAGAGCCTTTTGTAGAGGCAGGATATGGTAGCGCTGCAGTATGAGTGTTAAATAGCGAGACAGGAAGACAGAAGGGCAGCGAAAGCGAGGGAGGAGTGCTGAGCGCAATGAGCTGCCGTTAACAGAGCAGAGGGAGAAGTTTTTATCAAGTGAGGAAGATTAGCTTTAGGAATCTATGGATGCCCCCGTCAGCAGTTCTGCATCATTCCGGCCTATATCCTAATGAAAATAGTCTCCCGGCTCTCCTAGCCAAACACGCACACCTCCTGGACTCCACACTCAGCACTCTCACGTTATTGAGTGGCGGTTATTGCTCCCTTATTTATTTCATTTTCTGTTTTCATTTGCCTTTTTAATTCCTTAAGTTTAATTACTCAAGCGAGCTGTAGGGGGCTCTGCCCAGAACTGATGCTGCTGGTTCATCAAAAGTGTCTTCTTCCAGTTAAACCATCTCAGCATGTGAGAGATTACACGAGGGAACAAAACACACATGCACTCAGAGCTAAGTGTTTTAACTGAAGAGTATTAAATAAAAGCCACTAACCTGTGCCTACCACCTTCAATTAAATACTTACTTCTTTTCTTCTATCTATCTATCTATCTATCTATCTATCTATCTATCTATCTATCTATCTATCTATCTATCTATCTATCTATCTATATATCTATCTATCTATCTTGCTGGGTTATTTATTTATTTATTTTTTAACCCAAATGCTGGGTTCAGCCTGTTGGGAATTTATTTTTTATTTTTTTATTTTATTTTATTTTATCATTTTAACCAGGTCCTCTGTAGTTTTTCTGTAGCTGCTGGGTCATTTATACCTACCCAACGCTAGATCAATGTAAACCAATGTTGTGTAGTCTGTGCCAAACGCCTCGGTTACGACTGTAACCTCGGTTCCCTGAAGAGGGAACGAGCGTTGCGTCGAAAACTGACGCTATGGGAACGCTTTGCGTGATGACGTCTTGAAGCACATGTAAAATCAGTCCAATGGTGTGGCGGAACGTCAGAGGCGGGTGACGTCACGTACCAGGAAGCTATAAAAGCCGGCCCGAAACAGAAAACGAAAGCTTCGTAAAGTCTGAAGTCGCGCTGACAGGCATGAAGGAGATATGGCAAGGCGACGCAACGCTCGTTCCCTCTTCAGGGAACCGAGGTTACAGTCGTAACCGAGGCGTTCCCTTTCAAGGGAACTCCCGTTGCGTCGAAAACTGACGCTATGGGAACGTCTATACCAACGCCTCCATAGCTACAAATGTCTGTCCTGTGTGTAATCATGTGAGCAGCACTAAGAAGACAAAACATGAGACCCTGGAGTAGAGTCTAAATCCAGAGAGTAGAACCTGACGAAGGTGTGCGGTGAGGACCAGCCTGCCGCATCACAGACGTCCTGTAACGATACTCCTGATATAAGGGCCTTAGAGGCCGCCATACTCCTAGTAGAGAGCGACCGGACAGCCAAAGGAGAAGGCTGTCCAGCCGCCTCATAAGCCAGTGAGATAGTCTCAACCACCCACTTGCTCATCCTTTGCTTAGACACTGGACCTCCCTTGTTAGGGGAGCAAAAGTCACTTTTACGCCACAGGGCAGCTCTGTGGACATACGCGTCTAACGCCCGAACAGGGCAAAGCAAATTATTCGCCTCCTGGTCCGATTTCGAAAGGGAGGAGGACCTCCAAGTGCCACGAAGGAAACGAGATACCAAGGGGTCTTTCCCCACAGACATTCCACCCAAAGGACTGTGGTAAGCACCTATGGCCGCCACATAGACCTTTAAAGTGGACGGGGTCAGACCTGCAGTGAACCGTTCCTGCAGGAACTCCAGCACTGTACCAATTGGGCAGTGGACTGGGTCCAACCGACGGTCACTACACCAAGAAGTGAATACTCTCCACTTCAGGGCATAAAGTTTCCTCGTGGAGGGAGCTCTGGACTGTAGAATGGTCTCAACAACCTCGAGTGAGAGACCTGACTCTATGAGCTGGGCCCCCTCAGAGGCCAAGCCCACAGGTTCCACAGTTCTGGCCGAGGGTGAAATATCGAGCCCTCTGCCTGGGACAGAAGGTCCCTCCTGACGGGTAACTCCAGAGGATGCCCGTCGAGGAGGGACACAATATCGGGAAACCATACTCTGCCCGGCCAGCGCGGGGCTATAAGAAGTAGATGGACCCGGTCCCTGCGAACTCTTTCCAGAACTCCCGGGAGCAGAGCAACTGGGGGAAAGGCGTACAGACGTAGCCTCGGCCACGTCTGTACCATAGCATCCAGTCCCAGAGGAGCTGGATGCGTGAGGGAGAACCAAAGTGGACAGTGAGACGTCTCTCGAGACGCAAACAGATCCACTTATAATTTCCATATCAGCTCCACCACCTCGGGGGTGGAGCCACCATTCCCCGGGCCTCGGCCCCTGTCTCGACAGAGTGTCTGCTCCTATATTCTGGACCCCGGGGATGTAGGCTGCCTTGAGTGACAGCAACTTCCCCTGGGACCACAAGAGGATATGGCATGCCAGCGCAAACCCCCTTGATATAGGCGACTACCGACGTGTTGTCCGTATGTACTACACATGGTGTCCCCTGAGACCTGTGATAAAGCTCCTCAGAGCCCGGAAGACAGCTAACATCTCTAGGCTATAGAATGCCAGGAACGATGATGGTCTTCCCACAGACCTTGAGATGAGCGACCCTCAGGATCGCTCCCCAACCCGTGAGGGAAGCATCCGTCGTTAGCAGTTTGCGACGACAAGGAGCTCCCAGCACTGGGCCCTGGGACAGGAACCAAGGTTTCTTCCACATAACCAAGGCACGTAGGCATCACCGCGTGACCTTGATTGTGCGAAATGGGTTGCCCCTCGGGGAAAAACCCTTTGGTCCTGAGCCACCACTGCAGGGGCCTCATGTGCAGCAGTCCAAAAGGTATCCCGTTGGAAGCTGCTGCCATGAGACCCAACAGTCTCTGGAACTGTTTGACACAGCTGCCAGGATGGAATCGAAGCGTGGCGATGACAGGCGCGCCTGCATCGACACTGAATCCCAAACCACGCCTAAAAAAGTGGTCCTCTAAAATGGAGAAAGCACACTCTTCTTGGCGTTCAGCCGTAACCCCAACTCTTTCATATGGGCGAGAACAACATCTCGATGTTGAACCGCCATCTAATGCGACTGAGCTAAAATCAACCAATCGTCGATGTAGTTCGTGATGCGAATACCCCGGAGGCGCAGAGGCGCCAGAGCTGCATCCACGCATTTGGTGAAAGTGCGGGGTGATAAAGCCAGGCCGAATGGAAGAACTCGATATTGGTATGCTTTGCCCCCGAAAGCAAACCTCAGGAACTTCCAATGACACGGACGGATGGAAATATGCGTCCTTGAGGTCTATCGTGACAAACCAGTCCTCGGACCTGATCTGTGGCACGATTTGTCTCAAGGTTAACATTTTGAACTTGAGCTGCATGTACTCGTACAGAACTCGAAGATCTAAAATGGGACGCAATCCCCCGTCCTTTTTTGGAACTATGAAGTACCGGTTGTAAAACCCGGTTTCCCTGTTGGAGGGGGGTACATATTCTATGGCCCCTTTCTCTAACAGAGTGTTTACTTCCTGTTCCATAACCAGAACCTGCTCGGGGCCCACCACTGTGGGCAGGACCCCCATAAACCGCGGTGGGCGTTAATAGAATTGTATCTAATACCCTTTTTTCCACGGTCTGCAGGACCCAACGAGAAACATTTGACAGTAGCTTCCACGCTGTCAAAGATTCTACTAGAGGTACCAGTCTCTCGAGACTGGTTTCTGGATTTTGTTGCTGTTGAGTAGTCGGTTCGTCGCCCTGTAACGGCGCACCGGCAGGGAACGACCAAACAGACTGCTCCAGCACCCTCCTCAGAGGGGGCGGGCATCCCGAGGCCACTACGTTTCCGGGTGGACCTTGAGATATGTGCTCGCCGGAGACCGCTGCGCCCTGTAACACCGGAGGCGGCAGGGTTGGCAGAACGGTCCCCTGAGGGCACCGAAGAGAGACGGCACGTATTTTTCTCCTGCTGTTGAGTAGTCGGTTCGTCGCCCTGTAACGGCGCACCGGCAGGGAACGACCAAACAGACTGCTCTAGCACCCTCCTCAGAGGGGGCGGGCATCCCGAGGCCACTACGTTTCCGGGTGGACCTTGAGATATGTGCTCGCCGGAGACCGCTGCGCCCTGTAACACCAGAGGTGGCAGGGTTGGCAGAACGGTCCCCTGAGGGCACCAAAGAGAGACGGGCACCGTGAAAAGAGGTGTTAACCGCTCTGCTTCGGGGGGACTACCCTCATTTGTCCTGAGCCCTCAGACATCAGGACTTTTTCCCAGCAGCCTTCTTGGCGGTAATAACGGTCCGCAGATCCGTTTTACCCCTCGAAGACTGCTGGGTTTGAGAGCGCCCTCCGTGTCCCCGAGATTTTTGTGGGGGAGCACGAGAGGACACACTCTGTTTTTGAGTGGCACGATGTTCAGCGCTCTTTTTAGAGGAGTGAGGCTGCTCCCGCTCAGCAGCCTCAATGAAAGAACGGCGGGGGAGAAGTTTTTGTAATGCAGCTGCCTGTTTAGCAGCTTCCTGAGATTTAGCTACCGCACTGTTTACTGCATCACCAAATAAACCAACAGTGGAAACCGGAGCATCTAAGAGAACGTGCTTTTCTTTCTCTTTTATATCGCTCAAATTGAGCCACAGATGCCTCTCAGTGGCCACCAGGGCTGCCATAGACCGCCCGATTGATTTAGCGGTCTCCTTGGTGGCCCTGATAGACAGATCTGTGGCTCTGCGTAGTTCAGCCACTGTGTCAGGACCAATTCCCCCGCCCTCCTCTAAATCCCCCAATAATTCTGCCTGATAGGCTTGCATAATAGACATCGTATGCAGACACGCTGCAGCTTGACCAGCGGCTGCATACGATTTATGAACCAGAGATGATGTGAATTTTACTGGCTTAGAGGGAAGTGAAGGAGCTTTCAGGGAAGATGCCGTTGCTGGAGAGAGATAGCTCGCAAGCGTCTCCTCCACCTTCGGCATCTCCCCATAACCATATTCTTTATATTTGTGAATGGAAGAATAGTGGGATGTTTGTGGTGCATACACTCTGTATGAAACCGGTTTTCCCCACGATTTCGACACCTCGGTGTGGAGATCGGGGAAAAACGGAAGGCTTCTTCGCTGAGGCTGTGTACGAGATGGCAGGAAGCGTTCGTCGAGCTTACTTTTCGAACGAACGTCCTGCCTATCCTCTGGCCACTCAATAGATAATCTGTGAACTGCTCTCGTGACAACATCGAGCAATTCCTCAAAAGCGTGAGACTGAGGTGGCGAATCCTCAGACTCAGCTTCAATACTAACAACGTCCAACTCCTCAGAGCTGGACAATTGCAGTATTGGTGCCTCCATCGGGGGGGAAGAAACCGCAGCGCGTGCTTCCACACCCTGATGAGAGGCACTGGATCTATCAGAAGGATGTTGAGATAAGGCAGAGCCCGTCTCAACATCCACTGATAGATCCATTTGCGAACCCCAGGTCTGTGATTGCCGCCGTGCCTCGGCAGCGGCGGGACCCGAGCCCTGGGGAACGCGATCGGGATTGAACCGAGCCAAGCGGGATCGGAGCGTGCGCAATGGAAGCGCGTCGCAATGCACACAGTCACCACCCTCGAGTGCTGACTGGGCATGCTCCTCACCCAAACAAACAACACAAAGAGTATCACCTCCCGTTAAATAACGCGGGCAGGGATGGACACACACTCTAAACTGCTGCTTGCTCGCCATACTGAATATATATATATAATATAGACAGACAACACCAAATAACAAGGACAGATTCAACACAGAGCGCAACTGAAGACTCAGAAAGCTTTCGTTTTCTGTTTCGGGCCGGCTTTTATAGCTTCCTGGTACGTGACGTCACCCGCCTCTGACGTTCCGCCACACCATTGGACTGATTTTACATGTGCTTCAAGACGTCATCACGCAAAGCGTTCCCATAGCGTCAGTTTTCGACGCAACGGGAGTTCCCTTGAAAGGGAACTGGTTAAAACTTGATACATTTGTCAACGGTCATTTGGTGTTCTGTAAGAAAAGTTTCTGAGGTGAAACTTCCTGAATGAAAGTAAGGTTTGTATTACATTCCTATCAAATTATTACTGTACAACAAATAGGTAAGTGTAGACTCACATTTTACATTTTTGTTTACATATACGCCGCAGCTAACGTCTGTTTGGAACGCAAGCCTTCTACAACCGAACGACGTGGCCGCGCCACCATGGAAGTTTTACCTCCAGCCAAACGAATGTGCGACCAGTCCAGGACTGAAACACGACGTGACATCGCTGTCATCTGTAAAAGTAGCCGTGTGCTTCACTGAGTCAGTGGAGCATAGACTGTGGTCGAGCTATGCGCTTGACGGGTTGAAACTTAAATGCCTGAAAGACGAGATGGCACAAGGTAAAGCTGTTTTGATGTAACTTTTCAAACATGGATATAAGACTGACATTTAATGAACTGGAACAGCCTGATACCAGTTTTCTTCTCACAGATTCCCATTGCTCTTGCTGCTCCTGTCACGTCTTAAAACGTTTACTAAATGTTTGAGAGTAGGCCTTTTTTTTATGATAAAATAGTAAAATAGTAAATAGTAAAACCCAGTCTTTCTATCTGTCTGTCCGTCCACATTGGTTTATTATTGTATGGATTATTACAGAAATACCCACTCCTTAACCTCATATAAAAACAAAATGAGCTGTGTTTTCTATGTTCTCGGCTGGAAGAAGTCAGGCTACATGAGACTATTTCTACAATAACTTGGATGGCACTCAACTGCCACAGACATTTTGATGAATGAGTTTAGACTAAAGAAGATATTGATAGAGAAAATATTATGTTAGTTATATATTACATTATGGGTTTAAGAATGGATACTAATAGTAAACTATATATTATTCAAAGGTCTTGGATTATAGTCTTCAGAGAGTTTATCAGAGTCTTTGCTGTGAAGCCCCTGTGTTTGTTGAAGCTTGGAGCAGAACTACATAAAGATCTCAACAGTAAGTCTCTCTTGAATGTTTTCTTTTGTTCAGGATTTCAAAT
>NC_138742.1:21213658-21218658 GCF_965113295.1 Leuciscus leuciscus | reverse complement strand
AGAAAATGATAGCTGTGTGTCTGAAACTCCATTACACACCAAACACTTTAAAGAGTGGACCGCGCTTCATTATAGGCCATTATGAATTATTCAAAAGTCTCTCTCTCTCTCTCTCTCTCTCTCTCTCTCTTTCTCTCGCTTTCTGACTCTTTTTACGTCTGTCTTAAGACCTTAACCTGGACAAAAGCTTTGATGGGAGGGATACAAAAAGAGAGAGAGGGCAAATCCGTCTGTGCAATACCTACATCCGGTGTTCGACAGAGAGTCAAAAGAAGCAAGAGGGTTTTTTTTTAGCGAGAACCAAACAAAGGGTAAATGTGAGGAGAAATACAAATATAAAGAGTCAGACTATGTTAATGGAGGGCAGGAACAGGACGAGATGTGTTTTCCAAGTGTAGGTTTTAATGATGTTGCCCGTTTGTTACGAGGAAATAGGCATTCAGGAGTGTGTCATCGCTTATTCATCTGGCCGGCGTGCTTAAGGCCATAGTGACACTGCCCCTCATCTGTGTTGTGACTATTGTAATTACCCATCAGGCACTGCTACTGAGTACATTAAGTGAGAGCAGCACATAAAAAAAAACCTACTGCTGTCTTTCTTTCTCTCTCCCTCATTCTCTGTGGAGATGCATCTCACTAAAGGATTTCATTAGAAGTGTGTGTAAAACTATTTACGTCAGCGCTTTTATTGCATGCAGCTACTTTCTTTTCCTCGTAAGGAACGAAAAAGCCTCTTTCGGCTACCTGTCATTAAATAGCTATCGCGGATAAAAAAAAAAAAAAGCTGTTAGGTAATGACTCGCTCCACACAAATCTTCCTTTTTCAAAGAGTTAAGAGCTGCTACATATTAGCATTTGTAGCTGCACTGGAACAAATATCATGGCTTGAATTAGTGAAAAAGGTATTGGTTGCATCACATGTTTTTTATTGTGCGTAGGAAAATCTAATTACTTTGGCAGAGATTAGCGGAGTCATAAAGGAACACTTTTGATTTGATTTGATTTGATTTTACTTCCGTAGGAGGGATAAATGAAACAATATTACACACTACCAACAAAAACGGGCCTCATTAGGCCTCATTCATGAAACACAAGCAGAATGAATTTCTGTGTGAATCGTTCATAAATACATTAATTGTTGGATTAAATTAAAAGCCACTGTTAAGGTAAAAATGTTTTTACGTGTGATTTATGAACAGGGATAGGAATCGTAATGAATCTAATAATTCAGGTTCTAGTTCTGAATGTAACAATTCCTTCTGGTTCCTTAATAGTTCCATTCATTATTATTTTAGTAGTTCTAATGAATTTCAAAAAGAAATGCAATTCCATTGACAAATTATGAGATACTTTTGATAAATAAACTCAAAACATTTCTCACAAAACTAATGTCATTTGTGGACCACTGATCATGTTTTATGTTTTTGATTCACTAAAAAGAACTGATTCATTAGATTAATTTGTTCAGGGATCGACTACAGTGATCATGCTTTGTTTTTGAATCAATTAAAAGAACTGATTAATTTGAGTCATTTGTTCAGGATTCGACTACACTGATCAAATTGTATGATTCTAATTCACTAAAAAGAACTGATTCATTATGCATTTGTTCAGGATTCGGCTACATTGATCATGCTTTATGTTTTTGATTCACTAAAAATAACTGATTCATTAATTCATTTGTTCAGGATTTGACTGCACTGATCACGTTGTATGATTCTGATTCACTAAAAAGAACTGATTAATTAGATTAATTTGTTCAGGATTCGACTAAAACTAATCTTACTTTATGCTTTTGAATCACTAAAAAGAACAGTCTGTGTTGCATCATCACAAAATAAGTGATGCAGGTTTAAAAACTGGAATTTGTTTTTGGTTCCTGCTCATTCAGTTTTAGTATTCATAGGAAATCAAATCAAGCGAATGTGTCACAAAACAACACATGAAATACATTTTATTTCAGGTGCTTTGGTCTTATTAGAGTTGGTGTACCCGGACTCGGACTTTGACAATTATGAATGAACTCGAATGCACTCGGGTGGACTTGTACTCGAATTTGACACGGACTCTGACATTTGAATCCACGCCATGTGTAACATGAAAGAAAAAATAAGTAACAACATAAAATTATGATAACAAGACATTAATAAACATCTCCCACTCCAACTCCAATCTTATGCCTAATCTAATATAACGTTCAATATCTATTTTTATACAGCAGATAAATGGCGCTTTTTAATGCAAGTTCATTATGGACAGATGTTGTTACAGTGTCTTTTCGGAGGTCTGCTAATATGATGCTGAATGAGCCCTATTAAGTGAAGTGTCTTATTTTCTTGATGGATTTAGATTGCAACCAGCAGCATCCGTCAGTGGAGAGTTTCAGATACTATCCGTCCTTCCGTCCATTCATCTCTCTATCCCCCTTTCTTCTCTCTGTGGCCTCTCCAAACATCTCTATACCATAATGACATTTGCATACAGATGCTTTCTAAACATTCACCCCCTCCTCACCCCATAACCCTTCAATCAGCTGAGTGTGTTACCTAGGCAACCGCACACTTACACACGCACACTGCGGCCCTGTTATTAGTCTACAATACCCCTCAGTGTAGAGCACTACAGGGTCCTGCTCCAGGTGTCCCCCTTTCATTCACACTTTCACTCACTGTTGTCTTAATTATTCCTCTGTTCTGTCTGGAGTAGTGTGGCGGAAGGAGGCGGTGGAGCGATGGGGTGTTCAGGGGGTCTTGGAGATGCGGAGTGAGTTGTGTTTCAGGGGATTTATAACTTTTAGAAGGGTTTTTATAACCCCTCATATCTCTTTCTAAGTCTCTCTCTCTCTCTCTCTCTCTCTCTCTCTCTCTCTCTCTCTCCCTCCCTCCCTCCCTCTCTCTCTCTCTCTCTCTCTCTCTCTCTCAATTTCAATTTGCTGTGCTTTACGACCGTGACAAATTTAATGTTATTTTTTTATTAATTTTTTTACATCTGTATTGCCTAGGCATTAGAATACAATAAAAATACTAACTAAAATAAACCATAAATAAAAATTAAATAAATCATATTTTAATAAAAGTAACTACAGTAAAAGTAAACTACACTTGAATGACAAAACAACAAAAGAAAAGAATAAATAAATAAATAAATAAATTGTTTTAATTTAAACAAAATTAGGTAATTCCAAGTTTAGTGACATTTTACCTTTCATGAAACCCCTGATCAACCTACTTATAAAATAATACATTAACAAAGTTAAACAAGTTAAAAAAATTAATAATAATATTTTTTTGTGTATATTTACTAAATATTACTAAAATTACTTTGTTGATTATTTATAATATTTTTATAGTTATTTATAATACATATAATGTAAATAGTTTTAGTTAAGTTACATTTTTTAGTATTCATATAT
This sequence comes from Leuciscus leuciscus, assembly GCF_965113295.1. Lineage (NCBI taxonomy): Eukaryota > Metazoa > Chordata > Actinopteri > Cypriniformes > Leuciscidae > Leuciscus > Leuciscus leuciscus. Next base: position 21,215,246 of record NC_138742.1, on the reverse strand, counting down.
ATACAAAAAAATTTAACTAAACTAAAAAATTACTAAACAAAACAAAAGTATTAAATAATTACTATAGAAGTAAAACAAAACATATAAATTATAAATAATTATAAAAAATATATAAATAATCAACAAAGTAAAATACAATTAAACAAATTGTAAAAAAAAAAAATATATATATATATATATATATAGCCTATATATATATATATATATATATATATATATATATATATATATATATATATATATATATATATATATATATATATACATATAAGCAATTAAATAAAATGTTTTTAAATCTTTATAATCTTTGTAGAGTAAACTGGATTTGTTAAATAACAAAAATATGAAATCATTAAATAGAAGTATTAAAAATATAACATTACATAATATACAATTGAATTGATTTGCTTTAATTATAACAAAATTAGGTCATCCCAAGTCTTAAATTCAGTGACTTTATTGCCATTCTTGCTCTTTATTAATCTCAAAGATCAACTCCACTTGTAAAATAATAAGAAAATAATTCATAAATGTTCATGAAAATTAAAGAAGTAACTTGACTTAAATAAGAAAGAAAAAGATGCAACTAAATCAGTCTGTATGCCTACATTATGTATCTGTCTTTGTCTGGATAATTACATGTATGTACACATAAAACACACAAACACCTAATTTGTGTGTGACTCAGTCTGGCCGTATGTGCAGCTCGGGAGTCCTCTGAGATATGAGGAGTGTCATCCACAGAGAATAATCTTTGATTCAGTGTCTGGACTCCTCTCTCGCGCTCCTAAAGGACGGGTGCTTCGGGAGGGGGGGTCTTTAAAACAAGCCTCCTCCACGGCAGGACATGTGCTAAGCTGATTTAGCAGGGCTTAACAGCAGCCCACCACAATCACACAGATTACACAAACAACAGCACACATTTCTGGGTTTGGCCACCTGCTTTGAGCAGCAGCTCGTAAGCACAGACTATTGTGTCCCAGCATATGTACACCTAAATATGGGTTTACCCTGTCTGTCTGACTGTCTGTCGTTTGGGGAATTAAAAACGAACTTTATATACAGCGATCTTTGTTGTGATGTTTGGGTGTCATTTTTAGGCTATATGAACTTTATTTATTAAATACTTGAATAGGTAGTGTTTTTTTTTTAACAACAACAATAATTATAGATATAATCTAAACTTTGTAGAATAGTCTATTTTGTTGAATAATAAATCAACAAAGGAAATGTATTATATCATTAGATACGTTTGAAATAACATTAAACAATTTAAAATGAAATTGCTTTAATTAAAACAAAATTCCAATAGCATTTTTAAATCAACATCAAGTTTTTAGTTTAAAATCTATATGAATGTATAATATAAATCGTGTGTCTTCCTGTAACTGGTGACCCTTTTTTTTTTTTACCAAGTTTTTGACTCTTTTTTTTTTTTTATCACTTAATTTTGGCTTTCATTATGAATTTTAATTGGCCCTGCATGTGCGATAATTTTCTACATTTTCTAATTTTCTATTTCATATTAAACTGCATGAAAATAATTGGCAAAACCAAATGAGAAAAATGCTGTTTAAAATAGTTTTTG